>NC_142518.1:95192500-95356666 GCF_057876585.1 Rhinolophus sinicus
TCCATAAGCTTGTGTTCCTCTGTTTGGTAAATACAATAAAATCAAGATTTTATTTTTTAAAAGGTAACTGATATGCACTGAACAGTTCTGTATCTTGAATCGAATGTGTTAAATGACTCTTCTCAATTGCCTAATCACTAAAGTCCCAACTGTTTGTTCCTTAAAGTATAACTCAAAAAGGGAAGAAAAACAGAATTCTGAACCTTTCTGGAAAATTGCTACAGCACTAGGTTATTAATGAAGTGGTAAAAACAAGTACTCCCCCCCAAATAATAAAAAAAACATTCTCCATGCTATTCTCCAGCATATCATAGAGATTCACTCTAAATTTATTTCACTTCGGAAGTTTAGATCCAAATGATTCCCAGGAGAGTAAGACACCATGGGAAGACAATCTATCATCAAAGCAGTATAATCCCATCATAGCACTGGTGTCCTGGCAGATAAGGCGACAGAATCATATTATGTCATCCCCCCCACTTGTTCAACTATCACACTTGGTACTGTTGGGCACACAAAACACCAGGAGCTGCCATCTCTGTCCTCAGCTTGGTTACAGTTAAGGAGAGAAGACACACATGTGTCGGCACACACAATTAACTATAATACAATACAGTTATGGGCAAAGACCATGGATCTGATTCAAGCAGGGGATTAGGAGGAAGAGAGTACATTACCCTGGGGAGTTCAGAAGTGACTCAACTCAATGAAAGTATCATTTGAGATATCTGGAGCCAATAAAGGTCAAAGCAGAGGAATGACTCCATTCAAAACGCTGGTGTCAGGAAATGAAGCTGGCAATATTCAGGATGGAATGGGACAGTAACAGACAAGAGGCAGGTAGACCAGTAAATAACTATTTAAAACAGCTTCCTAACAGCTCCCCCTGCCTTTATTCCCCCCTTGCCTAAGCAACACTTAAATAGCAGTGCCACTATCTTCCCAAAACAGCCTAATGACATTTACCTACTCAGAAACCATCACTGGCTCCACATGGCCCAGGAATTACAATTTATATCGCTTCTACTGTTAGCACTAGATTGTCTACGTCTGGGTATAACATAACATTTTGCCTGCAAAGGACATGATTGGATCCTCTGGTCCTCTCACAGCTTATACTTCTAAAACCAGCCCTTATGGGAGATGGGGAGGTACTTTCTTGTCTTACTATCTGTATAACATAGCACAAACTATACTCAGGGTCAGATAAGACCTGGGTTCAAAGCCCACTTCTACCATTCACTATCTGTAGGACTGAATATATTTCTAAATCCCTTTGGATCTCAATTTCTTTGCCTATAATATGGGGATGATGAAGATAATAATTCTGACTTCATATGGTTGTTGTGGATTTTAAATGAGACAATCATGTCAAGCCCTGAGTGTAGGACCAGGCCCAGAGAAAGCACTCAGTAGCTACTAGCTCTTTTCATGAGACCAGAATGCATTTTTGTGAATATATATGGAAACAACCTCAGTGGTACAACAGTTAATGTTATTTGGGAGCTAGAGACTCACTTCAAACTGATTTAGGTTAACACTGAGGTTGCTTCCCTCATACAGACAACAAAAACTTCCTTTTTTCATTTCTCAGTCTAGTCTGTAGCTAATCCTGAAATTGCATGCAAGCCAATGTGAGTTGAAAAAGGAAAATAGTAATTATGCTGAATGAATCAAACATGTTATATTTGTATGTTCTAGAGATTGAGATGCATAAGCCAGAACTTCTACTAAGTTCTTTTATGAGCATGTCCAGGAGGTAGTTCCTGTACCACCTGAGACAATTTCTATACTGACAGGCCCTGTGGCTCAATTAGACCGTCTTTCTGAAGTGAAACACAGAGAGCCAAGCTGATGATCCCAACAGAATAGAAAATCACAAGTTCATTGCAAAATCCAATCCTCTACTTAAAGTGGGGAAGAGGGAATATAAACCTTGAAGACATATGCTATGTCTTACATGCAATAATCAACTCAGTAAGTATCCCTACCTCTCCCCCCACACACACTTTTCCCCCATGTAATCCTAACATAGTTTACATAATTCCCAGAATCCTCTGGGGTATATATCGATGTGTGTGCACACACCCACACATATTCACAGGTGCGTTTCTCATGAACATAAATGGGAACAGGAAACAAAAACTCCAAAATCACAACAGTGATAATAAGTTCTCCTTGGTATCAGTCAGTGTCACTATGGAAGGGGTCTTTGGCAAGCCTAAGAACATTTCTAATCAACTGCCTCACTCTTAAAGACAATTTCAGCAAAGATTAGATTACTAATAAAATGCCAATTGCTGCATATCCTTTATCCTGTCTTTATGGAGGAAGGCACAATGAAAATGATTAGATTTTAAATTTTCTTATTAGTTTTTATTAGTAAACTAGTATTACCTAGCTAATGCTTTAGTCTCAAATCCCTTCTCCATTAGAACTTCCTGCGGCTCCTTTCTCATCTGTACCACTCATATGGTACTTATCACACACCATGTTGTATTGCAATCATGTGTGTACACGGCTTATCGCTCTACTACCTGGAAAGGTCCTGGTGGCAGAGGCCCCTCCTGCCCTTCTTGCTGCCTCCATGATGCCGAGCACAGAATGTTGCACGTAGTAGGTGTTCCAAAATGGTATGCCCATTGAAAGTTGAACAAAACCTATCCCTTGTGTTCAAGATCCCTTGTGATCACGGCATCTTGGCTACTCATTATTTGATAAGTACAGGGGTCAATGCAGGACCTCAGTTGGAAACCCTGTCAGCATGATGTACTCCTAGACACCCTTGAGAGCACATCAAATTATCTTAATTATGATCTAAAAAGACAGAGAGTCCTTAAGAATATGGGAGTATTCTTAAACCCTGTTCAAACCTCTAGAAGGCAAGTGCAAGGCCCTCTGGAATAAAACCTTAAACTTGGGCCAAGTCTGGGGCTAGTCACCCAGATGTTGTGACCCTTTGCCTAGAAAACAATTCTGGACTGTTTGCATTAAAAATACACACACACACACACACCACTAGGGAAACTGCCTGGCAATTAATTCATTCAGACACAAGCTGAACACACGTGACTGTATTAACTATGCTCTCCAAAATGACCAAAATTATCTGAGTGTAGCCCAGGGAAGACGAGGCTAATAATGCATGTATCTGGAGAGGCCACGCTGATGGTAAAGATTACCCCTGTTTCTATACTGGCCGACTAAAGGTATTTACTTGGGTCTGTCTGTGTTGTGACAGTGTCCTAGACTCAAATGAATGCCTCTAACACTCCACATTTTTGAGCCATTCAGTCATGCATTTTTGTTATTGTTGAAAGTGGTGCGAAATTGCACGGCATGAGCTAAAGTCCTTGGTGGTCTTCCAAGGATTCCAGCTAAAAAGGCACTTCCTTTGTTCCTCAGGAGAATGCAGTCCAGTAGGTCATTCAAAAGGGGAAATAAAAGCAGCAGCCCTGGGAGGGAGATGAAGGACAAGACAAAAAGAATAAAATGTTTTGGGTGTGAGCACATTAGCTTCCATTTCCTGCTGCTGGTCACTAATAACTCTCCTATCTTTGGGGGAGGAAATGTCCAGATAGACATTCATGCAAAAATATTCCTCAGGTGTTTTCTGGGGATCATGACAATCAAAGGGAACGCCTAGCACAGCCCTTGAGCACCCTTCAAACTTCCTTTTTCCGGAGATGCTGGCTGGGGAAGATGTCCTGCCTCTGCAAGACTGCACAGAGCAAGGTTGGAGAAAGTGGGGAGGGCCATTTCACAACCCACTCCCTGAATGCCTCCAGTCCATCTCAAAGGCACATATTGTTTGCATGAACAGAAGATGAAAACTTGTCACATTCCCATTAAGTGCATCGCTGCATCTATCCCTTCAAAATGTGGGAATGACAAGTGTAACCTTCACGCCAATCATCTCCGCTGGGCCCAGGCCCAAACCGTGCAGGGCACAAAGACCCCAGGTCTGACCTGCGGAGCCCCCAAGCTTCAGTGGCGGCTGGTTCACTTCACTTTTTCTGCTGGGGCGGGGTGGGGGGAAGAGGGCTTTTCAGGGCTCTACAATCAATAAAATCATGCCGCTCTGAGGACATACTTGAGCTCCCCAAAAGACAGGCAGCTCAAGGGCAAACAGTCTCTAATCGGTAGTGTGCGAGTTATTTGATAACTGCCAAGGTGCAGTGGGTTCCTAGGCTGCTCCAACAATTTCTTGGGTTCTATTTCTAGTCAGATGCCGGTTATACTCGGAAAGTGCTCAGAAACTTCCCTCAATTACCTTTGTAATTTATATGTAATTGATGACTGCACTTAATCTCCAATGTTATTAATAGCCCTTCCAAAAAAATGACCCCAAGTCTTCCTAAGCCTTTGGAAGCGCCTGGTTGAAATTACAGTATTTCCTTTGCTGGCTGCCGGCCCCCTGCCTGCCCCACCCGGGTGACCAACACCGCGAGGCAAAGGCGCGCTCCGCTCATTTCCATGAAAGGTTCGGAATGGAGGCTTGGCCCCCGGGCTCGAATCGCTCACTTCTCCGTTAGGTTACGCTGGCCACCAGCCAGCTAGATTCGTGCGTGGTTCTCTCTGAACCCTCCGGGAGAACAGGCTACCTGCGCCGCCGATGGCACCAGCGCGGCCCGCGGGGCTGCGCGCAACAGTTGGCCTCTGCGAATGAAAGTGCTACCCGGAGGGGACGGGCCCAGCCACTGCCGCGGGCCTCGCGAAGAGGGGTGAAGGGCGCAGGACCGAAAGTTGCCTCACCAGCATTCCAAGAAGGACTTTCACAAATACCCCCCACGAAACCCCCCAGCGGCGAAATCCGGTGAACTTTTTCACAGGCTAAACCGTCTCTATTTGCATAACCACCCCCAAGCTGAGATTCAGGTTTCCTGTAATCAGTCCTTTCAAAGGTTTGTAATTCAATATGCAATTAACCCTTAAAATGAGGTGACAAAAAGAAAGGGGGTAAAATACCCTTCCCGTCCAACACTTTCTGGAAAACAGGAGAGTTCCCAACACTCAGGGTTTGGAGGAGTGGAGAGACGTTTGCTTTTTAATAGGCGACTTCTATAACCACTGTAGCTACTAAAACTCCTAATCCGTGTCAGCCGTGGGAGAGAGGCGGGGGGAGAGACATGTTAGAGAATATCAATGAAACATCAGTTCAGGTTCCACGTTTTGCGACCCCCAGATTCTGGCAGCCTCCAGAAGGTTCTCCCACCCCACCCCACCGGCAACCTCCACCCCTACCCGGCCTCTCGTCACCCACAAAACAAAGCGGGGAGTCCAGTAAATTCAACCCGGAAAAGGCGAGGGAGCCGGTGACACGCACTCTGCGGGCCAGAGTCCTCTGGAGCTTCCTGGGACCCGGAAGGCTGCGGAGTGGAGGGCAGACCGCGGGAGTGGCATCGGGGAATTCGGCGGCGCCCCACCACTCGCAACGCCCCGAGGGCCGCCGCCTCCGCGGGAACCTTCTACACCGGGGCTCACTCTCGCGCTCTCCCTCTGGGCTACCTGCATCCGGCGCAGGGGGTGGCAGAACGAGGGGGCTTCCGCGGCCCCTTCCCCGTGGTGCCCGTCTCTGTGCTCGCCCCCGAGGGTTCCCACCTACCGTTGATCTCGTGCGTGGGGGCATCGTTCTTGTTGAAGCCTTTGGACACGTAGAGACGTCGCACTTCCGAGCAACTTTTCGACTTGAGCTCGGCAGCCAGCAGCACGGCGCTGAGCACAGCCAGAGTGCAGAGAAGCGCGGGCAAGCCGAACCGTGCCATGGTGCGGGCCGGACAGACGCACTCCCACCTTTGGGACGCGACAGAAAGTTGCGGGCCGAGGGGCGAGGAGTCGGGGGCTCACGAGTGGAGCGAGAGGGCGAGGGAGTTGAAGTAGGAGTTGGAGCGGGAGAGCCGCAGGAGAAGGAAACGCGAGGCGAAGAAAAGTGGAACTGGGCCTCGCGCGTCAGGCAACGGTCCCCAGTGCCAGGCGCCCGGCCGGGGGAGGAGGAGAAAGAGGGCGTAGAGGCGGTGCGCCGCCCAGGGGAGCGGAGGCGCTGACCGGTGACCTCGAGGCTCCCGAGGGCAGCGAACGGGGCGAGCTGGCCGGCCGGTGGGACAAGGGCGCGGAAAAGGAGGGGAAGGTGGCAGGCGCCGCGGGGGCCGCGGAGGGTATGGGCGGCGGCGGCCGGCGCTGACTGCGCGCGGATCGGGCTGTCCGGCACTGCTCCGCTCTCCTGGCTCCTCTCGACTCGCTCACTCTGCCCTCGGCCGCGCGGCTGCACCCTCCTCACCTCCGCCGCTGATTGACTGGCCGGCGTGCACCGCGACGCTCGGCAAACTTGGCCCAGCGGGCAGCACACGGGGAGGGGGTGGGCGGCGGGGGGGCCGGAGACGGGCGGGAGCTCGCAGGGCCGGGACAGGAGAAAACCTGGAAGCGGGGTTGGATCCGGAGCAACTAAATCCACTTCCTAGGGGGCCGCACCGGGCGTGCGGGCGCTCCCTCACGAGACACGCCCCGCCGGGCTCCTCCCTCCTCCCCTCCTCCGGGAAGGCAGGGAGCCTGCCCGCCACCCCCATCCATGGAGGAAAGGCTGATTTCTCCGGGGTATAGGGCCCAAGTACTAGGGGACCAAGCGGCTGGGGACTTGTCCCGAAACCCACGTCCGAGCCCTAGGATTTCTGTGCGCGGCCACCTGACCCGCTGCCTGCGGGGCCAAAGCTGAGCGAAACCCTCCGGCTCGATACCTGCCCCCCTCCCTCGCGGCCGCCCTCCACTCCTCCCCCCCCCCCCCCCGCTGCCGCCCCGCAGACCAAGGACGCTCCTAACCGCCCAGTTCCTGGGCCAGGAGGGGAAGGCACTGGCATTACTCGCATTGTTTCCCTGCAAGCACCAGGGGGACTTGAGACTCCGAGCTGGCCCTAGAGCCTCACCTGGCCTCCTCAGACCTGCTTCTCATCAAACGCTGCTCAGAGAGCACTGCCTCGTTCGGAACCCTGGCAGGCATTCTCCTCCCGCCTCCACTCCTCCCCACCTCGCCTGTTTCTGCTACCAGTCTAACCAAACCCTGAAGTGGGAGAAAGCCCCCGATGGCGAGGCGAAGGGACAAAGCCAGGGTTGACCTTAGAAACCTCCTAGCCCCAACCCTCCTTCTGCACGTAGGGAAACTGAGGCCCAGAGAAGGGAAGCGACTTGCTAATAGCATGCAGCTGGGGGGGGGGGGTGAGTCCAGAACCGGGGACTTGACTCCTCGGTCACATGGAATAAAGGTAGCGCAAGACCCCAAACTCTCCACCTTCACCTTTCTGGGACCTAGTCTCCTCTTAGCCACCAGAGAACTGGAAATGAGCAAGTCTTCCCACCTTCGAAGCTTTGTCAGATTCCATTAATGAGTGTTTTTGAAGCTCCCAGGGCTCCTTTAATGAAGGGAACTGTGCAAATTGGGAACTTGTCATTACCGTTGTTATTGTTACAGTCTGCTTTAAGAGGTTACAGTGAGAAGTGCCTCAGACACCTCGGGACTGTGCTGGGAACTGGGCAGATAAAAGCGGTTGGAACTTATTATTTGGCTAGACTCTCAATTCCCATAAAATTACATAGGGTGAAGATATGAACCATCATTACAATTATCACCCTCATAGGGTTTGTTGAGAGTTCCTCCACTGTTGTTTGCAAACCACGTTGACATGGTTGGCTATGAGGAGCTGTAGAAAGCAACTAGCTGTTTTGAATGCCACTGCAGAGTCTTCTACATTTTATTAACTCTTGGAGATCATCAGCATAAACAGACAGATTGTGACCCGTCTAAAAATGGGACTTACAATTTCTGTGGGTTGGCAGAACATTCAACTCTGCAACTAGGAGAGGAATTTTTCTAAATATGCAAACTCGACTACAAGTGAATTTCCTGCCATTTTCAAGGGACTTTCAAATAGCACAAGTTTTCCTCAAACTGATAACCATCAGGTCCTCAAGGCATTGCTAGGGCTTAGCCCAGCACTTCTAACTTTCGATGATTGATGCATTTACTTAAAGATGTTCTTTACCAAAGAGAATATGATCTGAGATGCAGCCAACATTAATAATAAAATCCAGTGACCATAAGTGAGAAAAAGACACTCCCAAACCATGAAGCCCCAATCAGAAAGCTTCTTTTCACACCAAGTCCAGGGGGAACTCATTCCTTGCTCCCAGTTTACTCCTGCTCTTCCTGTTCATGTATTAGTAACCAAAACTTGAGCCCTTTCCACCAGAAACAGTAACCTCTGGCTAAAAACGGATCTGGACAAGTCTGAACTTTACCACACAAGGCAGGAACCCCAAGCCCTGCTCAGAGGCGGCTCCCACTTCAAAGCCTCCTTTCATTTAAATACAAACAGGGTGAACAACTGGCAATCTACAAAACAAATACCATCCAGCTTCCCTTTTCAGATGGGCCATAGCTCCTCCTTCCCTCCCCCACCCCCACTCCAGCTCTTCTCTTCCAAAGAGGCTCCTTAGTGGAGATGCACCCACTCTGTAAGTTTTCTGGACGTCAAAAAATAGATTGGGGCTGCATGTAGAATGCAAGAATCAACAACTTCTCAGGACGATTAACCCTCATCTAGCACTTTTTTTTTGCTCTTTTTATTGTGGTAAAATACACAAACATAACATTTAGCATTTTAATCATTTCGAAGTGTACAACTCAATGGCATTTAGTACATTCACAGTGATATACAACCATCACCACTCTCTAGTTCTAGAATATTTTCGTCATCCTGAAAGGAAAGCTCGTACCCATACAACAATCAAAGTCTATTCCCTTCTCCCCCAGCCACTGGAAACAACTAATCTGCTTCTGTTATCTGTTGATTTGCCTGTTCTTAACATTTCATACAAATGGAATCATGCAATAAGTGAATTTTGTGTCTGGCTTCTTTCACCTAGCATCATGTTTTCAAGATCCGTCCATGTGGTAGCATGTATGAGAACTTTCTTTATACGGCTGAATAATATTCCATTTTATGGGTAGACCACTTTGGGTCATAGTGCTTTACAGTTTGCAAAGTGCTTCCAGGTATACTCTCATACTCTCAGAAACTTTTAGTGTGTTTTTTTTTTAATAGATAAGCTAATTGAGCCTCGGGTTATGTGGCTTGTCCATAGCCACAGGGCTTTTGAGTGGCTGAACCAAGACTGAAAAATGTAAGGCCTTTGACTGAATCCCATACAATTTTTTTGTTAGAAAACACAGTACTCTAGGTCTCATTTAGGGTAGGAAGTGAATGTGCAACTGCCCAGATCCTGTAGAAGTGTCCCTGCTTCAGATTAATAAATGGTCATTGAGCACTTACTATGTACCAGATGGTGCTCAGTCCTGGGAAGGAAGACGTACAAGCCAAAAGGAGTTTACAGTTTCATGTACTGCCTAAGACCTATATGCAAAGGCTTGCTTAGGTAGAATGCATTTATGGTATGCTTGGTTTTCCCAAATGAGTTGTTTCTCCTGATGTGGCATTGGTGTGCATTCGCTGGTGGGCAGACAGAACAAAGTCTTCACCTAGTGCCACTGTCCTCCAAATGAAGTACTAGTTGAATCAGGTCCATTGTCTCAGCTTTGGCGGCACTTCTCTTGGCCTGCTGGGAAGCTACCTTAGTCGCCAAATATGGGGATGTCGAGTAGAATGTGACTTCCTCCCTTAGGACCATAGGTGGTTGTCCTGCAGCCCTCTAGTTTCTCCCCCTAGCCAGCCCATCCCTCCCATAGCCATCAGAGTAAGACTTTGACAACATCACCTGAACAATGTCCCTCCCCTGCTTAACCCTGCCCCCTGCCCCATGGTACCCCACTGCTTTCCAGATCAATTCCCAAGTTGTTCAACAGATCTGGATCTTTGCTATTGGGCCATAGTCTACATTACCAGCTTTCTTACTGGCACTTCCCAACCCTGTGTATTGTGCTCGGTCCCACAAGAACATGTCATCATTCTCCATCATGCCATGCACTTCCTTGCAATCTTACCCTGCCCCTGCTAGGAGTACCTTTTCCTTCCCCTCTATCCTTTGGAAAACTCCTCTATACTCATCCATCAAGACTTAGCTGAGATAGCACCTCTTCTGCAAAACCTTCCTGGATCTCCCCCAAGCAGAACTAATGGCTCCAGGCCTCTAAAGCACTGTCTACACAAAAGGATTACCACACTTGCCCCTCAGCAGAGGTCATGCTTTTTCTTGAAGTCTCCTCCATGCCCAGCCTCCAAGAGGTCTCCTAGACTTTATTTTATTTGAATGTCTGTTGCATCCCAGAGTACAGGTTCACCTGGAATTATATCTGAAACCTGATTTTTAAATGTCAGTGACTACTTCAGAACACTTAAAAGTTTACTGGACAAACTCAGTCTATCTTCAGCATAGATTTTACCAAGTAACTTTCCTCTCTCACCCCACGCCTCTCCTTTTCAAGCAACCAAGCAAGTAGGGTCTTCTAACTACTTACTATGTGCAAAGGTTGGCTCTGTGGAGACTCTAGAAACCTGAAAGACCAGAGGCCTTTGAAGATCTAGTAAATTGCTTGCGGCAATAGAAGCCATATCTACATGGAGGAAAGCACTAGAAAAGATAACACAAGACAATGCATGTCCCTCTGGACAGTCCAGTTGTCCTAATGTGCTCTTTGTTTCATATCACCAGAGTCCTGTTGGTTCCTCTGGAAATTTATAGAAGTTCGGGTGATGTAAGGTTCAGCTACTTCAAAGGAATGGGTATGTGTAATCTGTTTCTGTCTCCTAATTTCATATATCCCTCTAGTATTCTTTCTCTAATTCTTGAAGTTCGCCTTATATCTTTTTTCTCCCTCAGAGAGCTCATCTGTGTTTGTAGTTTTAACCACCAGCTCCAGGTATCCAGTCACCATACTTTCCTGTTTGTGTCAGTGTTGCCCACTGTTCTCCCAGTGCCATAGTCGCCACACTCCCTCTCTCTTCATTAATCACCTGGACCAATTGAGTCCTCTTTCCACTCCACAGTCACCACCCCTTGTCCAGGTTTCATTGCCTCTTGTCTGGACTATAGAACCAGCCTCCTAGCGGGTCTTCTAGCCTCCGACCTCTATCTCCATTCATCCACCCAAGGACTATCACAAAATCTATCTTTCTATAGCATCATTTGCAAGTGTTATGCTCCTTGCTTAAAAAGTCTTCCATGAGAAAATAATCTCCCAATAATAACTGGTATATGTTTGATACTGCAGAGTTTAGGAATTGCTTCCACATGTATTATCTATGAAGTATCTATTATTTTCTCTAATAGGGGTGAGGAAACTGGTTCAATCTTAAATTGAGGACTTCTGAGTCCAAGTTCAGCAATATAGCCACTTCTTACTATGCCCCAAACCCAAAACACACCCAGGAAAACTTCGAAGATAGTACAAGGCTTCTGTGTAAAGGAGTGGAAAAGGTTAGAACTTCCTTTGAGCCATGAAGGACAGGGAGGTATCACTAGGCAGAGAGGATGTATGAGGCCAGTGGAGGCCAGTGAAGACACTGTCTTGGCTGAGTACAGGTTCATCTTGGAGACCATCACGAAATAAATGCCAGATAATGGGGGCACATTACCCTGAGATGACGTGCCATCTTGACCCTATCAACACTGAAAATATGTAAGCAGAGAGTGAAAAGATGAAAGCAGTACGTTAGAAAGA
The DNA here is from genome assembly GCF_057876585.1 of Rhinolophus sinicus. Classification (NCBI taxonomy): domain Eukaryota; kingdom Metazoa; phylum Chordata; class Mammalia; order Chiroptera; family Rhinolophidae; genus Rhinolophus; species Rhinolophus sinicus. Next base: position 95,204,166 of record NC_142518.1, read on the forward strand.
ATGATCTGGGAAGGTGAGGAGGCATAGGATGGGCTGAAAGGAGGCAAGTTAGGCCACTGCAGTCTTCTTAACAAAGTAATGAGGACCCAACATTCATCCAAGGATTCTGTACGAAGAGCAAAAAATAAGTAAATTAAAGACAGACAGGATGAAGAAAGGCAGTGTTTCTCAGTGAAAGAGGCTAAGCAACGGGGTCAAGCCAACTGAGAGTTGAATCCTGGCTCTGCCATTTACTGACTGTGTGTCCTTAGGTAAGTAACTTACCCTCTCTGAGCCTCGCTTTTCTAGTGTGTCGTGCCTACACTGTGAGGATTACAAGAGAAAATATATGAAAAGCATTCCTCTTGGCCTGGAGCACATCAAATTCATTTTTCTGCCCTCGGCACCAGGTATGGACACACTGAAGTAATCGGAAAGCATTTAGCGTGATGCCTGGTACCAAGCATTCATTTATTTATACACTCACTCATTCCTTCAGTCAACAAGTAGTTATTGAGGATCAACACTCTTCTAGGCTTTGGGAATATAGAGATGAAAAAAACAATGTCCCTTCTCTCGTAGAGGCCAAAAGTTGGGGCTCAAGAAATCTTAGCTAATGCTGTTGTTATTATAGTTATTATAAATTCCATCCACTTCACTATTTTCTCAGACCCAATCCTGCTGGCATTGAAATGCTTTTTAGTATGATAGTATATTGGTCTAATAATCTTGCACTGGGACACATGAATTGTATCTGTATTGGTCCATAATTAGCATTGAATTGTACGAGTTGTAGAACAGAGAGGGATCTGAGTTGCTTTCATACAATATGGCTCTTTCACTGCAGGGAAGGTGATTCTTATCCCCATTTCCCTGATGAGATAACTGAAGCCCAAAGAGTAACATGGGCCTTCTTATGCAATAATCACATATCTACTGGTACTGATATTTTCTCATACTTTACTGCTGGGGCAAAGGTTTCATGAAGTATGCAGCTTCTGTAAAAATTACAACTCATGCTCATAGGAGAACCAAGACCAAAGGCTATACAGGAAGAAAGCTGATTAGTCTTCTCTATACCTCAGCTTTTACTTACAGTCTGATTTATGAAGAACATTTCTAACTACTAAAAAAAACAACCCAACTTTTCATTGATTACACTTCCCTGTGATGGCAACAGTTGCCAGAGATATTCATTACTCTAGCTTGTTGCACGTGATTTGACCTACAGCTTTAGATGTAAAATGTGAATTTCGATGTAATTGGGAGAGAGTTCCTTCTCTAATTTGCCCACTGGACATAAATGGTTCATTCATGGAAAGAAAATTATTTCTTCATATGTTTTTGATTAAATAAAAACACTGATACTTTGTGTTTGGCACTAAGATTGTGAAGGCACTTCTGGAACATTCATTTTTCAAAATTGTTTTGTATTACTCTTCCACATCTCACCCAGCTGATGAGAAAATCACAGGCAGAAAGACAGGGTGGAGTCAGGGAATCTAGCATTGTCTGAGCAGAGGCTATTAGAATGTGAAATCTAGAAGAGACCTTGGCATTTGTCTAGTCAATCCACCTCAAACTTGACCTTTCCTTTTTCTTTTGAAATTTCAAGCTTGTGAAAGACTGTTAGAGGCAAAACATAGGTCTGACTAGAACAGTAGCAGTAGTAATGGTGTTTTTCCAACCTTGCTGCTTATGATCAGGATTTCAACTGAGAACAAGGGCTTCTAGGTATTAGGCATATTGTGGCTCAAGGTTGTAGAGTATACCTAGTGACATGTGGTACTGAATATTGTATTTTATATTCATCCTCTACCTTGTTTGGAAAAACAGACAAGCTATCTGGTGTCAGCTTCACTCTCACAGGGCTCCAAGGATCTTAAGAGCACCCTCCATAACTCGGGCCATAAACATTATGAAACCTGTTCCTCCTCTGTGAGGATTAGGAAATTGAGCTGCAAAACCAAGGCCCAGTTAAAATAGCAACAAAATGTTTTAAGTGACATAAGAAAGTTCTTAATGAAGTACCAATTTAGCCCAACAGGTTTCTGGACTTGCACTTCAAACCTGAGAAGTGGGAATGAATTCCTTTTTTTCTTTTTTCTCCTCCTCCTCTTCTTTTTTCCATAGCACCATCATTCCTGCCTTTATGTGAAGAGACAATGTGTGGTTTTAAGAAGACCCAGCAGGGAGTGGGCATTTTTAATCCAAAGAGATACCACAAATAAAAAGAGTTGAAGAGAGTCAGGGTCAGACATAGTTTGACATTTGTCATTTTCTAACCACTGGTGGGTGATGTCTACAGAACTGCTGGTGTTACTGCTGCTATAACAATAACACATTCAAATGATCAAGGAAACTATTAAACCTGGAGAGACATTCCAGGCATCTAGCTGAATCCAAGCTACACACCCAGCACAGGGGGCTTAGCCTTTCCCATGTCCCTCTCTGCTGACATATACAAGCTTCCCCAACCCAGACTGACTTTCCATGATTCTAACCGACATTTTCTTAATTCTCAGAGTACACAGAGTATTCCAGCATGCACAAGGCTTGTGGGGGTTGAGGGAGGATGTACAAAAGTTGGCAGAAACAAGGAAGAGGCTCCTCCCTGCTCCTGCAATCCCACCACCTCCAAGAGGACCTTGCCTTTCTTCCCTTGGTTTCTCAGGGTTAAAGTAAGGAGGTGCTGAAAAATGTATCAAGAAAAATTTGTTTTCCTAAGTCAAATTTCCAATTTTAAATCAGCTAATCTAATTTCTGTGACTCCTAAGTTTATTTCCTTTAAAGTATGGATTCATATGAGTTTATCCATATGTAATCAATATGTACAAATGACATGATTTTGAAAAATGTTGCTGGTTTTAGTTACTACTGTGTTTCCCTGAAAATAAGATTCAACCGGAAAATAAGCCCTAGCATGATTTTTCAGGATGACATCCCCTGAACATAAGCCCTAATGCGTCTTTTGGAGTAAAACTTAATATAAGACCCGGTCTTGTTTTCGGGGAAACATGGTATGAACAAAGGATTTTGAGAAAACCTTCTGGGAGTGCTAGAATATTCTGTGTTTTGATCTAATGGTGGTTACATGAGTGTATACATATGTAAAAATTAATTCAACTACATACTTCAGGTTTATGCACTCTACTGTGTATGTCTGTTATACAGAAAGGGGGATACAACAACCACAGCCATAATTTTTTTCAGTGGAAGGGTTAGGGGTAGCGTATGGTGTGTGTGTGTGTGTGTGTGTGTGTGTGTGTACTCGTATGTAATATATACGTATATATATGAATATATATAAAATTTGGAGACTTTTCTGTATTCTACAGTAAATATATATGACTTTTACAGTCTCAAAAATAAAAAATATTTTTTTAAATGAACATCATTCTCCTGGTGAAAAGAAGCTTTCATTTTTCTTACTTGCTTTTTTCTTTCCTCCGTGATGTTCTCTGTCTTTTACTTACAACATATGTCAGCTCCCTTAAATAAAGGCCTTCTTTTCTTTCTTTCTTCTTTTTCTTCTTTTTTTTTTAAGGAGGGCGCAGCTCACAGTGGCCCATGCGGGCATCAAACCGGCAACCCGTTGGTGCTACCAGCAGCATGCTCTATCCAACTGAGCTAACCAGCCATCCCATCTTTTCTTTCTTCTTGCACTATTCTCAAACATTTACCAAGCAGCTACTCTCGAAATTCAGCAGCTTGGGGCTCTCAGGTGGCATGGGGATGGTTGATGATTAGAATGCAGTGCTGAATTATCAAGGCCTGCCCAGGATGCTCAGAAGCTAGAAGAGCTGGAAGCGTGAATGCAACTAAGTCCTGGAGGGAGATCTGAGGATGAAGAATGGGACCGAACTGGTGGTATTACCAGGTACAGAGCCGCAAGTGGAAAACCAGGTAAAAACTACAGAAGTGTGAAATGTAGTTGGAAACCAGTGAGGAGAGTCAAGGGTAACAGCTACGAAATATGTTGAAGGGCATGTCCCATCTTTGTTAATCAGGAGAAACTGGGTGCCTGGCTGTCAGACTGTGTAAAAGTAATAGGGTGAGATGGTCACCTATTCTGAACTGAATACTGAACTGAATAGATTTTGCACTTTTAAGGTCCAATACTTGCTTGGCTTCTTTGTTGTTTCTTTCAGGTTGCTGCCTTACCCTAGATAATAGCTACTATTTATTGAGCTCTTCTTATCTATACACCTTTCCTAAAAGTATTATTTATTACCTTTTGAACACTTACTGTGTGTTATTTAATCTTTGTGGCAACCCCATGAGGTAAGTTCTAAAGTTATCTCCATTTCACAGATGAGGAAACTGAGGCTCAGAGAGATTAGATCACTTGCCCAAGGGCACTCAGATGATCAGTGGCAGAGCTGAAAGTTGTGCCCAATTCTGATACTGATGCCCTTGTTCTTAATCTCCACGCTCGTCATACAAGACTATTTTCATCCCAGTGAGACCCTGTTTGGGTTTGGGGCAGCTAGCGGTCAGTCATGGCCTAGACCCATGAGCTAAGATGCTGAAATGCTTTCTTTCCTTATTATTTGAATTGAGTTGAACTTCATACAACACAAAATTAACAATTTTAAAGTCAACAGTTGAGTGGCATTTGGTGCATTCACAATGTTGTGTAACAACCTCTAATTAGGTCCCAAACTTTTAATCACTCCCCAAAGAAACTCTATGCCAATTAAGCAATAACTCCCCTTTTCCCCCCCAAACCAGCCCCTGGTAACCTCTAATATACTTCCGGTCTCTGTAAATTTGCCTATTCTGGACATTTCATGTAAGTGGAATCATACAATATTGGTCTTTTTGTGTCTGGCTCATTTCACTTAGCATAATGTTTTTGAAGTTCATCCATGTTGTAGTACTTCATTCCTTTTCATGGCTGAATAATATTCCATTGTATGGTTATACATATTTTATTTATCCATTTATCAATTGATGGGCATTTGCATTGTTTCCATGTTTTGCATGTCCAGGAATTTATCCTTAGGAAGTAACCAAGGAGATGTATAAAGAATTAGTTAGAAGGATAGTCATTGTGTAAACTATACGCCACAATTTGTTAATTCATTCATTCTCTGATGGATATTTGGGCTTTTCCCACCTTTTAACTGTTGTGAATAATGCTGCTATGAGCATGTATGCACATGTATTTCGGTACCAGCTTCCAATTCTTTTGGGTATTGACATACTCTCTTTATCATGGATTGTGTCTGGGTATTATAAGGAAAGGCTCTATCCTGTTGCCCTCTGTGGGGCAGTAATCTGTCTTTGGCAGATCTTGGAATGTGACATGATGACATGTCATTGGGTTGTGAATTTGGAGGCCTCTGACAGAGTCCTAACTCTGTCAGTTAGCAGTATCTTGACCCTAATTTTCTCATCTCTGATATTTGAGGTCTGGAGTTCTTTCCTGCTCTGACACTTGGTTTTTACCCTAGACATAATCCTGGCCCTCAAGAAACTTACAATTTTCCTGGGCAGACAAGACATGTCCCCCAAGAGACAATTGATGGCCCACAACAGCATGTGTGAAACACTAATAATAAGTCTTACAGGTGTTTGGAGAAAAGAGTTTTCCTTTGAGTCTACCTATTACACTCAACATGAGAAGGACTTTTTGATAATTTTCAAATTTCTTACAGCAACAGCTGCTGCTGCTGCCATTAATTTAGACGTTTTGGGCAGTGCTCAGGCGAGATGTTATCCACAGGGACCCAGGGTAGCAGTGAGAACAGAAATGTTATAAAGGTTGAAGCGCTGAGCTGTCAGCAATGCCCAATTCTGGCTGCACGGATCGAGCCCTTTGCTAGGAAATGAGGAGCAGCTGGCGACAGTCCTCCCCCAACCTGGGGAATGGCTGCTTCCCTAACTTGAAGGAAGAGCAGAAAAACTCCAACTCCACCCCAGACCTGTGAAGAAACATGGCTCTCCCACCTGCATCGCAGCCTCTCCATTCATTCCATGAAGAAATACAGCTACAAACTGCCTCAGCTTCTTCATTCATTGCCCTGTCCCTTCTTTGGGTTCTATTTTAAATGTTACTTGACAATTGGATAAAATCATATTTCAAAGAATGCAATGGACAACATGCAGCAGGGACCCATTAAAACACTGCTTTGGTATATACAAAAATATACTCATTTTCACAGATTTAAATACTTCACAGCTGTCTCCAAAGGACTGCATGACAGATGGTTTCAAAGCGAGTCACATTTACAAACAGCAGACAAAAATATTATTTAGCAGATTCTCTAAGTGTTGTTCTGAGCCTTCCAGAACCAATCTTTTTCCATGGGCTCTTTTATTTTTTATTTGTGGAGGCTCAACGAAAAATCTCTCTACCTCCTAGGCAAGCTGTGCGTGTATATTTCCTAGGCTTATAAAATATAAGAGCAGAAACTAGTTCTAGAGCTATGGAGCTGGGTCTTGTGTTATTTTAGAAAATACTACTTTTGCTTGAAAAATATGAATTATTATCCCATCACAAACACTAAACCAAAAACTGGGGTGGGTGAGAGGAGAGGGCTTATGCAGAGGAAAGAGGAATAAGTGAAGAATGAACTGATAGAAGAATTGTCACAGGAGTTATGAATCATGTACATAGCTATTTAATAAAGTAAATTATACTTTGGTTTAAGTCAGCAAAACAAGGACCACATCCTGGATAACTCCTCTGCTTCTAAAATTTTGAAAAAAGTCACATGTCAAGTAGATCGGGGATGCCAAAAAAATGTATACAAGTGGACACTTTGGTCAACGTTGCTCAAGCAGTAGTTCATCGTGATCAGAAGTGTCTGGACGCTGATGGTAACCACTTTGAGTACCTCTTGTAATTGCAGACGTCAAACATGACTTGTATTCATCTTTTGCTATGCGTATATATTGAGTATTACAATTTTAATAGATTTTTCCTTTCCTAAAATGTGTATGCATTTTTTTGGCACCCTCTGTATATGATGAACAGGGAATAAACCATGGCCCTGGCCTGTTCTTTAGGAACATCCACTGTTGGCAGGGACCGAAACGGTAAGTCACAAGGCAGGCTGTGTGTGTTTGGTTGAGATAGCCAACGGTCCTCATGATCAGAGGAGGGGTAAGGTCACTGCGTCTTCTGGGGGTGGGTCAGACAAGAGGAGATACCCACACCAGAGAGACCTCAAGGGGATAGGAGGAGGGCCAAGGGCATGTCAGATAAATAGAATGCCTTGAGCAAAGGCCTAGAATATGAGCATTTGGGGATGGGCAGAGGGTAGAGAGTGGGGGACATTTCAGCTTGGGGCAAGAGTGGAAACAGATAGGGAGGAGCAAGTGAGCTGAACCTATGGGGTTGGCAGCATGGAGGTCTGTCTGGCTGGAAGGAAAGGATGCTTGACAATGTAAGTGTGATCTATCAGGTTGTTCTCTTACTGTACCTATAAAGACTATCTTCTTTCTCTCACTGTTAGCCTTACCTTGAAAACCAACAGTATTTACACCTTCTTTAATATGTATTGACAAGGAGAAGAAGAAAAAGCCTGAGCAAAGCAACTATATATCTAGCTCCATGTCTGATTAATAGCACAATTGTGGTTTGTCAGAGTGAAACCATCCTGCAAGGAGTTGGTGCATTCTCATCTCTCACAGTGAAATTTTCCTGTGTATTCCTCCCACTCATGTTCTAGGATTTTATTTATAACACTTTTTGGCCTGCTCTTTAAAGTGTGTGTGTACGTGCCTCTGTGTGTGAGAGACTGACTGAGAAACTAAAGTACGCTCTTCGGCTTTGAGCTTCTGGAAAGCAGACCCCACATAAGTTCCAAGTATTATAATTATGCTCCATTATGTATAAGGAGAAGCAATATAGACAGTGCGCCTCTCTTCTGGTTATACTGTCTTGCATAGCTACCTCCTTGGCTAATATCCATGGTCCCAGCAAATCTGCCTGAACCCCAGGCCTCCGGGCCCTCTGGGAGTCTGAATTACTGTACTGGAAGGGGCCTCAGAGAGTCACCAAGGCCAGTCCCTTGCTACCAGGCAGGTCCAGGACCAGACCACCCAGAGAGGTGGCTAAAGGTGTCAAGAGAGAGGTCACCAGCCATGCTTGCCACCCACCCAGAGTTGAATCAGCTTGCCAGGCAGTAAGATCCAACAGGAAGGAGTGGGCCTCCTTGTCTTTATTTGTGGCCCAGTGGTAGTGGTGGCGGCAGACTGCAGAGGGACTGGAAGAAGAGGAGGACTGGACCACATTGAGGCCAAAGTGAGCCTGGGCATCTTTCCTGGGACAAGGTTATCTTTTCAGCCCCGGCCCAAGCCTGGACAGTCACTTGGCCTCTCACTGGGGTGAGGCTCAGAGATAGGAATCCCTCCCTCCCGCTGCAGTTCAGGATAGGGGGGGAGGGGGTAGAGGGGTTGGGGAGGTGGTCGGGGTGGGGGTGGGGGGGTGGAGGTGGGTTCTTCTTCTGGCCCACAGGGAGACACAGAGAGCCCAGTGCTTTGTGTGGAGCTGGACAGACATGACTGAGATATGCCCCCTGTTGTCTCATAGTCGAGTTTAACACATTCATTGCTAGAGGGCAATAAAATGTAGTGGAAAGAATCCTCGATTTGAAATTGGATACACTGTGTCCTTGCTCAGCCATTTTGTTCATTTGTGATCTTGGGAAAGGTATTTAATCTTTCTAGGCTTCAGTTGCTCACCTGGAAAATGGGAATTAAAATGGTGCCTTCCTCAAAGGATGGTTGTGAAGATTGAAAGTATCTTGAACATAATGTACAGATGACAAATATTAGCTCCCTTCATTTTTTACCTCAATGTACCATACTGATTTTTAAAAATCCATTTTTTTAAATGAAAGTTTATTGGGATGGCAATTGTTGGTAAAGTTACATAGATTTCAGGTGTACAATTCTGTATTACATCATCTATAAATCCCATTGTGTGTTCACCACCCAGAGTCAGTTCTCCTTCCATCACCCTATATTTGATCCCCTTTACCCTCATCTCCCACCCCCCACCCCCTTACCCTCTGGTAACCACTAAACTATTGTCTGTGTCTATGAGTTTTTGTTTCTCAGTTGCTTGTCTTGTCCTTTTGTTGGTTTTGGTTTGTATACCACATATCTGTGAAATCATATGGTTGTCTACATTTTCTGTCTGACTTATTTCGCTTAGCATTATAATCTCAAGATCCATCCATGTTGTCACAAGTGGTCCTATTTCATCTTTTGTTACCGCCGAATAGTATTCCATTGTGTATATATACCACAACTTCTTTATCCATTCATCTATCGAAGGACATTTTGGTTGTTTCCCTGTCTTGGCCACCGTAAAAAAAATCCGTGTCAAATAACATGAAAAATCCACCTCAATTTGCGTTGATCTAAGTATTGCTTTAGGGATGGCCAGTTAGCTCAGTTGATTAGAGCACAGTGCTCATAACACCAAGGTCGCTGGTTTGATTCCCACACAGGCCAATGAGCTGCACCCTCCACAACTACATTGAAAACAATGACTTGACTTGGAGCTGATGGGTCCTGGAAAAACACACTGTTCCCCAATATTCCCCAATAAAAATTTAAAAATAAATAAATAAATATTGCTTGAAATAAATGTACCACTACCTAGATGTTTAGCCAGCATTTTGCTATAGAGAGATCTGACTGTGATAGCATGTTTTTGTTTTTTTTTAAAGATTTTATTGGGCAAGGGGAACAGGACTTTATTGGCGAACAGTGTGTACTTCCATGACTTTTTTTCCAAGTCAAGTTGTTGTCCTTTCAATCTTAGTTGTGGAGGGTGCTGTTCAGCTTCAAGTTGTCCTTTCAGTCTTAGTTGTGGAGGGCGTAGCTCAGCTCCAGGTCCAGTTGCCGTTGTTAGTTGTCGGGGGGGCGCAGCCTGCCATCCCTTGCGGGAGTCGAACCAGGCAACCTTGTGGTTGAAGAGCCCACTGGCCCATGTGGGAATCGAACCGGCAGCCTTCAGAGTTAGGAGCACAGAGCTCCAGCCACCTGAGCCACTGGGCCGGCCCCGTTTTTTTTTTTTTTTTTTTTTTTTTAATATAACTTTTTTTTTATTGGTTTCAGGTGCACAAAACAATGTAATAGTTAGACATTTATCATTTATATCCCTCACACAGTGACAACCTCCCACCCCCTGATAGCATGTTTTATAGTAGGATCTCATCTGTATATTTGGAACTTTTTATTCCTTTGGTGTTTTTCTGTGTTTTCTTCAAATTCATTTTTCATCATCCCGCAGAAGAACTCCAGGTTGAACCCAAGCCTCTGAGTAAGTTTTCATCATTGCCAAGTGGAGTAGAAAAATGCCGTCTTTTTTTTACCAAGTAATGTTTTTGAACAAATAAAGGACTGAAAGTACTAATTGTCTTAACTTAAAATAATCCTTTCTATTGTATTAAATTAAATAACATATGTAAGGTGTCTGACATAGAGTTGGTATTCAATAATTAGCAGCAGCTGCCATTATTATATTATTTCTTCTATTATCATAAAGCAAGTGATGACAGGGGAAGACACTCAAGAGGAGAGCTTTATCATTCCTATCATTGACAGAAATGCTGGGTTCCAAATGGATATACATGACATCAGAGGCCTATTCAGTCATCTCAGCAAGATATTGACATACCCTTTCTGATGTCAATGAAGTCCCCATAGTTGTCAGCTTGATCCTTGAGCCTGAGACCAGAAAGAGGAGGCTGGCAGTCCTAAAATGCCTTTTAATTGTTCCAAACAAAAGTAATGAGAATGTAGAGAGGCCCTTGGGGGGGGGTCACAAAGGCAGGACCCACCCCTCAAGGAACTTAGAATCTCCCCTGGGCTCACTTCTCTCCTTATTATACCCACTTGTATGTTGTTTTGTAAGTGACCTTAAGTCTTTTCTCAAGAGAGTCACTTGGAGATCACTAATTAGGCCTGTAAACGCACCGGAGACAAGGGCCCCTGCCTTTTATTTCTTTTGTTTCCTCTCTCCCTCTCACAGAGACTAGAATAGTACTCAGCACATGGTGTAGCCTCAATAGAAGTTGCTGACTGTCTGACCTTGGGAACTTGGTCAACAGGCTAGCTAGGAGCCCCAGCTTAAGTTGTGTTAAGTGGCATTCACTGGTGGCTGGGCCTGACTGGCTGGCTCAGACAGAGTAAAAGGAAGCACAAAGGTCAAGCATGCCAAGGGCAGTTCAGTCAGAAAAGCCAAGCCATGAACAGATGGGGGTGGGGGAGATGGCCAAGGGGGGTGGCCCAGTCATCTCCTTCAGTAAATTAGATATAATTATCCCTATAGCATGTGCCTAGATTACCTTCTGTGGAATTGAGTCTGGCAGCAAACTGCCTGTTAAAATTGATAGAAGCCAAAGGGAGTGGGGGGCAGGAAGAGGTGAGGTGGGGGGATTTTGAAAATCGTGACCTTTTAAGATATGTTTAATCTGTAAACATCTGATACTTTTGGCTTCTATTATGCTACCACTACCACAGTAAAAGTACTAGTTCTGTGGGATTTTGTGTGATACTTGCTTCTGTTGGCTAAGAATTCATTGACCATATATGCCAAACCACAACACTCTGGTTGATAATGGACATTCAGGGCAGCCTTTTGTCTCCAGGGGGTAGAGGAAGCACATCTGGAGTCAGGAAGGATTCCTAATGGAACCACTGAGATATTATGTGACTTAGGGACTGTCATGTCTCCTAAAATAGGATCAATTTCCTCCCCACCATAGATCATAAGAATGGAAAGGCATCTAACAAGCCAAATATCACTATAGCTAGTGCTCTGCCAAATCTGAGAGTCCAGGAACAAAGTTCCTAAGGCCTGTTGGGGAAACAGAGCAGATTTAATCCACGTGGTTCCTGAAGGAGGAGCTAGGAACGAATGGTAGAAGATACAAGGAGGCAGATTTCAATATAAGGTAGAACTTTCTAATCCTTTGAGCCATTAAAATCTAAATGGGTTGCCTGCTAAGGTAATCAGGTCTCCAGTGGTTAAGCGGTTAAGTTTCTGATTTAGTCCTCCTTACCACATAACCTGCTTCTCTGCCCATGTTTGCAAAACCAAGGCCCTAACTGCCAATGACTCAAAGGGACTAAATATGATACTCTCGCATCCTAAACTCAGTGGCTGTTGGGTCCAGGGCCACTGCCAGTCCCAGCTGGTACAATGCATATTTATTCCCCTGGAAATCGAACTAGGGTCCCCCAAGCCAGATTTCTGGAGGGGGCGTGGCTCCAGACCAAGCACTTCCTGGGGTGAGTTAAGATGCTCCTGCTTTGACCCTAGGGAAGTTGTGCACTCCAGGTGTGTGGCTTTCCTTCTGTTATTAGGGTTTCCAGGTGCCAGGCTGGCCCTCGGGGCTGGGCCAACCTGGCCAGGCACAACTGTAGCATTCTACCTGTTCAGCCACTCTCCCAGGCAAGTCCTTTCTTCTGCCCCGAGGAAGAGCTGCCACCAAGCAAGCATGGCAAGTAAATACAAGACATTTACAAACTTCAAACCATTTTTCACTAGTTTGCTAGTCCCCTAAAGGTACTCTAAGAGTAAAAGACATGAAATTAGCATTCTTCACCTTTGACCCCACACAAATCATCATTCCCCTGAAAGAGTGACTATTCACAAAGCAGAATTCAGCCATTCAGGCTTGAGAGACTGAACCTGGAGATGTGCACTTTAAGAGGCAGATTTAGAGTTCTTGCCTCAGTTCCATTTAAGTTTTAAGTGTATTCAGCCCTTAAATGAATATTCATTTTTAAAGAAAGCGTTGGAGACTTTTAAGTGCTACTTTCAATAGTAATACTTTACATTTTGGAGGATATCCATTTACAATTTGCAAAACATTTTCCGGAACCTACACTACTGAAAGGAGCAAATAGCAAACCCTGGAACATATGTGCTCAATTAATGTTAAGATCATAACCAAAAATTCATGGCACTGTCCCACTGGGATGCAAGCAGATTAATATCGTCACCCACCCTCAATTTACAGATGAGGAAACTGAGGCCTACAGATGTTCAGTGACTTGTCCTCTCACCTCATCAGCCAGTCTTGTGCTAAACAGAGAAAGCAGAAGCCATGAAAATGAACTGGCTGTTCTGTGTAAGGCAGATATTCTGGGGGGCATGCCAGGCTTCACCACAATCCCTTGATGTATAGCTTTGACCCTGCCTCAATCTGAGCTACAGAGTTGTGGCTGTCCAGGAGGTTTGGGGTCTGAAATGTCTTCTGCCACCTTCAAATCTTACCATAAAGGTAAAAGAAATGTTTTTCATTATTTTAGTAACTCAACAACCCATATATTTTCCTGAGCTTCTTTGCTGTTTTTGTTAGATTTGAGAAAGACTTTATTACTATTGTCAGGTTCTTTTTCGTTTTGAAAAATTTTTAAGGTATTATTTTTAAAGTTTTTTTTCCTTGTCTTCCTCCTCCTTTTTTTTTTTTTTTTTTTTTTTCCAAGAAGGAAGACTCTAAAGCTGGTGAAGTCCCAACTTCTCTTTTAAATAAACCTGTCACCTGGACCCTTGATTATTTACTTCCTCTCTGGCTGGCTCAGGGCCCACTTCAATGCACTCCCATGAGTGGGTACAAAGTCCCTTCCCAGCCGCTGCCACCTCCCCTGTGGCCCCTGAGGACTGGCCCCTGAGGACGTGAAGCACTTCCTTTCTAGGAGTTCCTGTGAGAGTAGCAGGGCTGAGCTGATCACCCACTTGGGCCAACCGCATCCCACGGCTGAGCGAGCCCTTTGAAGGAGAGCTGTGAGGGTGGCTTCAACCACCTCTACTCTGCTCCATATATACCAATGGGCAAGAAGAGGGGACAGTAATGGGACAACTTTCTCAGGGCATAGCTGGAAACAGTCAAAGACAAGAATCAGTGGAGAACTTACTAAGGAAATTCTTGCCAATGTGGGTGGCAGAGAGGATGTTTGAGAGTGAGGCATTACCATTTGTTGAGGGCCAGTTAAGGTGTTTATTTGTTTTCTAGGTGCTTTCTTATGTTATCTCATTTAATCCCTCCTAACAACTTCCTGAGATAGATGTTACTATCCTCTATTGTACAAATGAAGAAACAGAGGCCCTGAGAGGTGCAGGCACCTGCCCAAGGTCACACAGCTAGTTCTCTGGGTACTCCAGTGCATCTAGCTTCAGTGCTCATGTTCTCAAGGCTTCGCTGCAGCACGCCAGCTGCTCCAACACTGACAGGGAAGAAAGAGGACACAGGAGATAACAGGAGATGCTTTTCCATCCTGGGGTTCTGCAGTTTCTATGTGCAACATCGAACCAGGGAGGGTCTGGAGCTGCTCAGCTCCTCTGACTGGTGCCTGTCGGCCTCTTCCCTTGTTCATCCCCCCAGGTACCCCAGGAACACAGTCTTTAGTGCAGATGTCTCCCTTCCTCCCTTCCCCCTCTCCTACAAGCTGGAGCTCTTATCCTAGAATTCAACCCTCCCCGGAAACAGGAATCTATGTGCTAATGTGTTAATCCTCCTATTCAAAAGGTCTGCTACTTCCCTACTGTGGGGACCAGCAGCAGTGTATAACCCGCCTCATACAGTATTTCTGTCCTGGGGTGAGCCTTGTTCCAGCCTAATTATAGCACAAAGGGGAGTTTAGACCCACTCAGGCAGTTGTTTAAATTTACTGGGAGCAAATGGGGCTAGGGGATTTGGAAGGTAGCAATAGGGTTCCGACTTACAAGTTACTGGAGACCACGTGATAGCCAGGGCTCTTAGAGAAACTAAGAGGGAGAGTCATGTGTGCCCTAGCTTGAGGGATCCCCATAATGGGCAGGAGAGTGTGGGCAAATTACCCTGCCCAAGCCCAGGACTGGCTCTCCCTCTGGTGTGCCACGGGAGCCTGTAAAAAGATTGCCTCCACTGGGAAACCTTTCTTTCCTGCGTGGTAGAGAACTGAGTTCAACCAGGCTGTTCTGAGAAGACCCAGAAAGAAGGGAATGGTGGGAATGGCCAACCAGGGCCTTTCATAATGGTGGCAGGCACTGAGGAGAGGCGGTGTTGGCCTTCCTATCTGGTGTGAGGGGGGCTTCCTGAAGGACGTAGGCTAGGTATAATTATGGGCACTTGCTCCTACTTTGCTGAGCAAATGACACAAAGGAGAAGAGCTGGGAGAGGATTCGTGTATCACACTCTGCCCCTCTTTTGCCTCTCCTCAGTGGCTGTGGCACGGCAGTATTGAGGAGGAAGAGAAGTGGGCTCTGGTTACTGGACCTGGGAGGCTGATGAAAAAATCAGTGATTGAGGGAAAGGAGCACTGGACTGGGAGTCAAGGATCTGATCTCTCTCAGTCTCTGGCTCTGTCTTTCTTCATCTATACTCCAAGTGGTTTGGACTACGGTAGCTCATTCCTAGGGACTTTTCCAGCTCCAATATTCCAGAATTTACCTCCTGAGGAGAGTTTCTAGAAGTTAAAAGATAGGACAGGACATGAGATTGGAACACACAGAAGACCCTTTCCTGGTGAGTCAAAACTGGGATGCCGTGGTGGTTGCTGTTGCCATGGTGAGCAGTTTTACCCCCACTGCTCATCCCTCCTGAAGCACTCATGTGAGGCCTTGGCTTCCCCTGAGGGTCCCTGGAGCCCGCTGAAGAACACGAATCTATTGTTGCCCTGTAAAGACTTTCTGTCTGACAAAAGGCCCAAGATCCTAATGAGCAAGCTGGGCAGAGTGGGGGGAAAATGTACCCAAATGTGTCAATGGTTGTAATAATTCTGAGATTAGGGAGAATGAATTTTTCCCCTTTTTTTGAACTTTTCAGGAAGGTGGTTATATTAATTTTTCTAAAAATTGCTTTGTTAAAAGAAAGTTTGCCGGGGGCTATGATCTATAGATGGCAAGGTGATTGGGGCCTTGAGTGGGCTGAGGTTTACTTAGAAATTGTACTGTCCAATATGTTAACCATTAGCCACACGTAGCTGGTAGCTAGTATAAATTCATTGAAATGAAGAGAAATAAAAAGTTCACTTCATCAATTTACCACATCCCAAGTGCTTAGCAGCCACATGTGCTAGTGGCTACCATATTGGACGGTGTAAATATAGAATATTTTCATCATCTCAGAAAGCTCCACTGGATAGTGCTGTTTTGGAACATCTATAAAAATGGGCTTGAAAGTCAAAGTTATATCAAATGTGTGCTAACTGTACATTGGCTTTAAAGCACCTATTTGGAAGCCTTTGCTTATAGTAACGTGATTGCCCACTTTGTTTTCTTATATTCATTCAGAGGTGAACCCAACCTCTTTGGGCAACACCTTGTTAGTTATTACTGTTATTACATGATTGAAAGTAATAAAACCATATTTCCTGAAAGCTTGATCTTCCTGCTTTTAAGGTCGTAACTGATCTTGGCTCATCTTTCTGGATCCCAGTTTTCCCATCATTCTATAAGACAACCAGTCCATTTGAGAGGCTGCTGTTTTGCAGGATGAGTGAGATCTCCTGGTAGATCTTGAAATGCCTGACAGGATTCCAAAACTAGTTGTTGCCCCCATACCTTACTTATAGAACACTAGGCCTTATAGTGGGGAGTAGGGGTATGAGGCAGAGTGGAGGTGGAGCAGGAAGTGGGGAGAAGCTCAGACAACAGTGGCATTTGACTATTTTCTTAATGCTTTTAGGAAATGAAAAAAATCCTTCTTATCAGAAGTTTGGGAGCCCTCAGATATCTTAGTCTTTCCCTCTGACCCTTCCCCCAGCTAAGAGAATACCTTTGCTGGATTTTGCTGTGGTCTCACCCATTAAAACTCCTTAGGGCAATTTAAACATCATGGGCTAGGCTACTTAGGCCAGGCCCTGTGCTAGGCACAATGGACTCAGAAATGAGCAAGATCCAGTCCCTGCCCTCAAGTAGATCATACTTCAGTAGGGGACACAGACATCTAAGCAATGCATTTCGACCTAGTGTGGTAGGTGCTATGCACAGACATGGACAGTGTGCTGTGGGAGCACAGAAAAGGGAATGCTGCACCCTGAATGCAGAAATAAGGGAAGATGCCTGGAGGAGATGACATGAGAACGAAATAAAAGACAAGTAGAAATTCACCAGCGAAGAATGGGTGAGAGTTCGGTGTTCAAGGGAGAAATATGGAAGTATCTAATAGTCTGGCCTTGGGGTGGGGGAGCAAAGACTGAAAACGGTTTTCTGTAGCTCCAGCACAGGGTGGAGGTGGGTGGGAGTGGGGGACACCTGGGCGATGGGGTTGGCTTGGCAGGCCAAAGAGGAACACACTGGAAGGTATACTGGTCAGGATAGACTAGAGGGGAGTAAGTCCAGATGGAACACGTGTGTGGAGTGTCAGAGGCCCTGTTTCTACTCTCAAGACACTTACTGGAATCACTCATTTAAGGTCACTCAGCTGCTAACCCAGTTCTATCTGTCTCTACAGTATATTCTATTGTCTCTGAGAATGTACCTAAGATAACAACCAACGTAGGGATTAGCCACTAGGCTAATTTGCATTCATTTAACTGGTTTATATGAATGACACAAGGTGCAAGGCACAGTGCTACACAGTCTGGGAGACATAAAGAAGAATTAAGGCATGGCCACTGCCCTCAACTCTCCTGATTTTATTTATTTATTTACTTACTTACTTACTTACTTACTTATTTATTTTTAAGGAGGATGCAGCTCAGTGGCCCATGTGGGGATCGAACCAGCAACCTTGGTGCTACCAGCACCATGCTCTGAACAACTGAGCTAATTGGCCACCCCGTCAACTCTCCTGATTTTTGAATAATCTAGAAATATATCAGAGGGTTTGAGTGTAATTTAAACAGTAGCGAACGTAACACTACTCTAAGACATCTAAATATGTTTAGAATTGTAGCAATGTCAAGTAATAACTTTAGTAACACAGATGCTTTTACCAGGAAAAAGTATGAGTTTACGCAGAAATTTGTTCTACCAAAACTAAAATATGGTATTTATGAGGTGTGACAATTAAGTTCGGAACTCATCCTAGAAAAAGTGCTACATAACTCATTGCTGAATATCACTATGGTCACCTTTGAAGTACTCCCCTTGGGAAGCTATGCACTGATGCCAGGGCCTAATCCACCCTTCAAAGCAATTTTGGAACTCTTTTTCTGGAATGGCCATCAGAGTTGTCATCATATTACCCTTGATATCCTGAATGTCATCAAAATATCTTCCTTTCAATATTTTCTTTCTCTTTGGGTAAAGAAAGAAGTCATTGGGGGCCCAGATCAGGTGAGTAGGGAGGGTGTTCCAATACAGTTATTTGTTGACTGGCTAAAAACTCCCTCACAGACCGTGCTGTGTGAGCTGGTGCATTGTCGTGATGCAAGAGCCATAAACTGTTGGTGAAAAGTTCTGGTCGTCTAACTTTTCCATGCAGCCTTTTCAGCACTTCCAAATAGTAAACTTGGTTAACTGTTTGTCCAGTTGGTACAAATTCATAATGAATAATCCTTCTGATATATATAAAAAAAAGGTTAGCGACATTGTTGCAATACGTTCGGGAACTTAATTGTCAGACCGCGTAGATCTTCTGATTTCCCCAGAGAAGTGAGATGGTGACTACAAGTCCAAGTTAGCCAGTTCTTTTTATGGCCTTGAGTATTTTTACT
The DNA here is from genome assembly GCF_057876585.1 of Rhinolophus sinicus. Classification (NCBI taxonomy): domain Eukaryota; kingdom Metazoa; phylum Chordata; class Mammalia; order Chiroptera; family Rhinolophidae; genus Rhinolophus; species Rhinolophus sinicus. The sequence continues at coordinate 95,222,763 of NC_142518.1, forward strand.
CTGGGGAAAAAATACTATGTACACCAGTTTGTTCTTCTGAAAATGAGGACAGGTCTAACAGTGCTTCTATATCTGACAAGGCTATGTCAAGAAAATTTACTATCAAGTCCCATTAACTATTTCATTGTACATTTATATATGTAAGACATTTCCTTGTATATTCTTTTTTAAAAAATTTCCCCTTACTCTATTTCTCAGGAAGATTCAGTTCTCTTTCCCCATATGATTTCCAGAACATTTCAAAACTCTTCTAATGAAAATATGCGAGTCATGACTTGTGGGTAGCAAGTTAGGACTAGTAGCAAGCTGGGGGGAGGGCAAACTCTGAGATCTGCCAGCAATTGTTTTCACCCTTGATTCAAATGAAGGAAAAGATCATGTTATTTATACAGCAGAAGGTTCCAGATTTTCAGGAATGAAATCTGAGCCTAGCATGTCAACATATTGGTCTGGTCTGTCTTGGAATCTACAGTAGATGGATTTCTTTGTGCTGGGAAACATTAGGAAGGTCAATATTCTTTTCTGATTTTTTTCTTTTAAAAAAAGGGTTCATTCTCACACTCTAAAGTGGTGGTATTAGATATCACCCAGATAATATACTCAATGGTTGAGCAGACTTCAGTTTCAAACATAAAGCCCCAGGGCAAACAGCTTTTATGTATTCAGTTACATGTTCTTTACTTCACAGATAATGTTTTTCCACAAATACTCCCAGCCTGGGAGGAAATACAGAAGTGAACAATCAAATGAAATAAAAAGAATAGTGATGTTAATAATTATGAGTCCCAAATTGCAAAGAACCCAGAAAGATATCAACCTGGGCTTCCCAATCACCCATGACTTGCCTCAGAAAAGGAATCCTTCATAGAAGCAGCACCTCCTGTCAAAAGTGAGCTCTGGAGTAGGACAGCAGGAGGTCTGCCTTCTGCTTCTGCCACTGGCCAGTGTGTAACCTTGGACAGTTATTCTCTGAACCTCAGTTCCCTCCCTGTGAAGTCAAGGACAATAATACCTTCCTGCCTGAGCTATCCTGAGTATTAAAAGGATAATGTTTTTAAAGTGCCTGGCACACAGTAGGCAGCACTCAGGAAACTTGAGTTCCTTTTGGGCTTCTTCTTTAACTCTCTTACAGCCCTAAAACCCTCTGGCCCTGATCCAGTTCCTTCGTCTCCATAATCCAGTCCATGCCTTAGAAAAATCCCCAATTCCCAATCACTGCAGGAGCACACACACCTGAATTGCCTCTTTCAGTTTTCCAAATTGCCACTAAAACTTGCTTCCTGGGAAGTATTTGCCCCAATTCACCGACTCTTAAAGTGTGTAGCCATAGTTTTTCTTCCCTGACTGTACTCTGACTTCCCTCCCCCTATCCCCACCCCCGGCGGTGTCGGAGCTTTGGGCGAAAGGGACTGCACTGGGACACAGCTCCTCTTAGCCTCGGATTTCCGCTCCTCCAGGTGTTTCGTTGCAAGCCCGAGACTTAGCAAATGTTTCCCACGTAGGAAGGGCACATGTACGCCCATCTTCCAGACTCTGGCTTTGGAATTAGGGATCCAAAAATAGGGTCCCTTTGGGGGGATTGGTTTCTTGGTGGTTTGATGACTGTGGCATGGGTAGAGGGCTGCTGCTGCGTGGTGGTCCTTCTCTGGCAAGGGAACGCCTTAATTCCAGGCAGGTTTCAGATATATATTTATAAAAGTAACACATATAATTTATATATATTTATAACAGTAATACAACCACATTACAGAACCTTTGAAAAGTAGAGTAAAAGACAAAACCCTTCTGAATTGATAATTAAAACTGCTAAACACAGACACTGGTAGTATTTTGCTTGTTTTTTATTTTTTTTCTTCTTGGTCCTCTCATTGCTGGCTTGCTTTTTCTCCCTCCCGTTCCTCTGCTTTCCTTCGCTTCCCTTCCCTTCCCCACACTTTTTGGTACCTTGTTTTTCACACCATAAATTTTTCTAGATAGATACTTCATAGTTATTATTTTAGTAACTGCAGACTACACCTAGTGGATTCAGTGTCACTTATTTTACAATTTTCTAGTTGGCCCTTTAGTTCGTTTCCAATTGTAATTAACACTACCATGAATCCATATAGCATAATGCCTTTTCACCCATATTTCTTACTAATTCCTTAAAGTCATCTCCTAAAAATTGAAGTATGGGGTTAATGAGTATGAACATGTTTATGGTTCCATAAATCTTGCCCAAATTCTTCCCAAAGGGTTGAACCAACATACACTCTTACCTGCAGCAGGTAAGAGTGTCCTTTTATTATACCCTTTCCAGAGCAGGCTATCATCTTTAAAAAATGTTGGTGTTTTTTTTTTGTTGTTGTTTTTTGGTCAGGGTAACTATGCTTTGATTTACAGTGAGAGGAATGCTTCCCCCCACCCCTTGAGTTTGATTACTAGTATTTGCTGTTTTTGTTTTTTTAAGCAAGCCTTTTAAAGTGAATGGAATTTGAATGAAGAAAGATGGCTCGGTGACTAAAAACTGGGAGGTTTTCCCAGTAACGAAGTTAAAGAGAAATGGTGAACTGGAAGAAGTGAATGAAAGTTCTCCATGGAAAGGAAAAGAAAACGGAAGTTGGGGATGAGTTTGGGAGGGGAAAAATGGTAGAGCTGAGCCCCTTGATGTGGTCCAAGCAGCAGGTGTGAGAAAGATGTATTTAGAAGCAGCAGTTTGGACCAATTGAAAGCAAAAAACGCTGGACTCCAGACACGAAATCAGCATCAAGGATTTGGCGAAGAGATGAAAGAGAAGTGAATTTTGGATTAAAGAAATGACAGAGGCTATCAGGTATAGGAGGGAAGAATCCTCCACTCTGACACTTATTTATTGAACACCTTCCCTGTGCCCAGGCACTTTTTGGAGACTATCGCATGAATCCTCACAATAAGCAAAGGAGAGTCGTAAAATCCTCATCGTGCAGATATCGAAACTGAGAATGCGAAGGGTTCAGTGTTGCAGCCAAGGCCTCATATATATTGCAAGTGGCAGAGAGGAGGATTTGAAACCATGCCTTCCTACTTCAAACTTAGCACCTTCATGATCAAGAACAAGATTTGGGCAAAGGAGGAAGAGAATTAGCATTTATCTAGATAATGAAAGCCTGGGGGGGTCAGGCCTCGGCAGAAAAAGACAGGAGAGACCAATGGCCCACATGCCCAAATTATTTTGGCACAGGAGGCTGAGGGCTCCCAGAATCCACTTTGAATCTGAATAGGTTCTTCCTGAGGGGTGCTAAGGGAGGCCTAACAAGCATTCTGATCTCTACATCCCCAGCTATTTGAAGGCCCTGTATTTTAGAGCTTTATCACTGCCTCCTCCTGGATACTAACGCCTCTTAAGACCAGCATAGTGAGCATGAGACTGCAAGGATTTCTGTTTGCCTAAACACGCTTTTTCTCTCCCTTAGATCAATGAAAGAATGTGTCTCCTGCTCAATTTCAAGTACCTGGTCTCTCTCTCCCAATTAAAGTGGAAACTCTGCCAGGCTTAGAAGGTTTGTGGTAGACAAAGCCAGAGTTAAGTTTCCAAAGGCACTTGTCTCCTAGCCCCTTATTTCAACTCCTCGTTATTTCACTAAAAAAAAAATGTTGGATTTGAAATGTAGATTATGTTTGACTGGTCACCAATGCAAATGTGTTCCTATTTCACCAGTTTCAATTCTGCACAGAATCTTCAAAAGTGTGGTTGTGCACTACACTTCATTTGGAGATGTGAGTAACAGAGGTGAGTCATGGAACCACAAAAATATCTTAGTTTGGCTGGTTTCAAGGCCTGGGTTTCCAGAAGCCCCATACTCTGCACTCAGCAAGGAAGGAAACCCAGTTGGCCTATTGTCTTCAGAGACAGTAACAACATAACTATTATGGTCTTCAAATTCATAATCTCTTTCTCTGATATATATATATATATATATATATATATATATATATATATATATATACATACATACATACATATATATATATATATATATATGTGCTGGGGATGCCAAAAAATTGTATACACGACTTGTATTCATCTTTTGTCGGTGTATATTGAATATTACAATTTCAATAGTTTTTTCCTTTCTTAAAATGTGTATACAGGGGTGGCCAGATAGGTCAGTTGGTTAGAGTGTGAGGTCTGAACAACAGGGTTGCCAGTTCGATTCCCACATGGGCCAGTGAGCTGCGCCTCCTGCAACTAGATTGAAAACGACGACTGGACTTGGACCTGAGCTGCGCCCTCCACAACTAGATTGAAGGACAACGACTTGGAGCTGATGAGCCCTAGAGAAACACACTTTTCCCCAATATTTCCCAATAAAAAATATTGGATTAAGATTAATATATTTAAATAAAAGATTTTTTAAAATGTGTATACATTTTTTGGCTATACTGTATATATATGTATCCTGGAATGAAATATTGCAAAATGTTAGTATCAACGTTATGTTGCTGAGTGATGGTATTATAGCATATTTTTCAGACTTTTTTTTTCAGGAACAAAAGCCGGGTTTTTCATTTCTTGCATTTGAAGTACTTTTGATGACCTCCCTGGCCTGAGACTCTGTCATAGTCCTTAACTGCCACACAACTGCAACCAACCACTTCACAGGGCTTTCCCTGTCTCAGTTTTACAGAGGCCTACTCATTCCCCTAATTTCTTGTTGTCATCAACCTTAATTAGGTTGATTTGGAGTTCAGCACCGAGGGCCTCCACCAACTTGACATACACAGGCTCATCACAGTTGGATGCAAGCACACACAGATAGGCTTGGCACTGGTGTGAGGCTTTGGCAGCTTGGCGATTTCCCCATGTTAGGCCCTCATGGATGACGGTGGTACCTCTTGTAAAGCAGTGTTAACTTCCATTACACCTGTAGCAGCAATGCCTTTCTCAGCCATGGCTGGCGGTGGGTCACAGGTAGAGCTGAATCTTGAATGCACCTGAGCCTCTGCCTCCATGCCACTTGGTGGTGGAAAGGGAAGTGCTAGATATTTCCTTATATGGACCTTCCTGTGTTTTTCCAAAATTTCCATAACAAGGATGATTTGCTTTGATATTTGGAAAAAAATGATAAGAAAACATTCAGAGTCGTTTCTTTAAAATTCATTTAAATAAATGATCAATCACGTAGTATATTTTATTTAGTATTTAAAATGTGTTGGCTGGAGATGAGGTGTAGGGGAGGGGGTGGGGAGGGAGATTCAAAGGGAAAGATGGGATTGTTTGTTTCATGGAGAGCCTATTATTCACCAGGTATGTTTCTGCTGTTTACTCATTTCGTCCTCCAACAATGTTGGGAGGTAGGTTTTCACTACACTAGTACCACTGATGAATAAACTGAAGCTCTGAAAGACCATTCGTCATGGCTAAGAACACACAGTAAATCTGTGGAAATTCTTGGTGCAGAAGACAGGTCAGCCTACTTCAGAATTTGTGCTAATTAATTATATACCATTTTCTCCCATAATATGTACACTGATACATATACAATATGATTCCTGGCCTTTTAAACCTTACAGTGTAGTTGAGAAGATAAATATAAACACAAATACACACAAAGGCAGTAGTAGCTGATTTATGAACACTCATCACAGACAGAAGTCCTGTGTATCCCAGCTGGAAACTCCTCCTCTTGGGTATTTGGGAAGGTTGGGCTGGGCTGCAAGAAATGGGGCTTTTATCCATACCGGCCTTGCCTCTGAAGTTTTTATGCTTTGACTGTGGCTGAAATCTGCCATTGCTGTCTCAATTCATCAGATTGCCAATCTAGGTCTCATTCCATTCTGCCTTTAACCTTTAAGGCAGTGCTTCTCAAATTTTAATGCGCTTAGGAATTGCCTGGGGTTCTTATTAAAATGCAGATTCTGAAGGAGAAGGTGTTGGGGTGGGGGCTAAGAGCCTGCAGTTCTAATAAGCTCCCAGGTGATGCTGATCGTGCTAGTTTCAGGATTGAGTAGCAGGCACGAAGGAGTTAAAAGAGCTAACCCAGACCCAAACCTTAGTTGTGTCTATCCGAGTCAAAGTGCTGAGCTGCTGTCTCCCTGTGGGCCAGAGGAAGAGCCCTCCCTCCCCTCGCCCTGAACTGCAGTGGGAGGGAGGGATTCCTATCTCTGAGCCTCACCCCAGTGAGAGGCCAAGTGACTGTCCAGGCTTGGGCCGGGGCTGAAAAGATAACTTTGTCCCAGTAAAGATGCTCAGACTCACTTTGGCCTCAATGTGGTCCAGGCCTCCTCTTCTTCCAGTCCCTTTGCAGTCTGCTGCCACCATGCCGCCACTGGGCCACAAATAAGGGCAAGGAGGCCCACTCCTTCCTGTTGGATCTGGGGAAGTACTGTTTGCCTGTCAGTCTCCTTTAGCTCAGGCCAGGTTCCTGGCTGGGCTGGTGACCTCTCTCTTGACAACTTTAACCACCTGTCTGGGTAGTCTGCTCCTGGACCTGCCTGGCAGCAGGGGACTGGCCCTGGTGACTCTCTGAGGCCCCTTCCAGTGCAGTAATTCAGACTCTCAGAGGGCCCCGAGGCCCTGGATTTCATGCAGGTTTGTTGGGACCACAGATATTAGCCGAGAAGGTAGCTATCCAAGACACTGCAGCCAGAACAGAGGGGCACCGTCTATATTGCTTCCCCTTACACATAATGCATCATAATTATAATACTTGGAACTTATGCGGGGTCTGCTTTCCAGAAGCTCAAAGCCAAGTAGAGTATCAAGCACACTTTTTGCTAGTCTGACTACCATCCATAGCATTGTTTCTATGGGAAATGATTTCCAGTTCCCAAACAGTGCCTAATTGCATGCTGTGAGCTGGTTGCACAGAGAGGAGGAGAAGCAATGTAAGGCAGTACTGTATTCACTAAGAGTCAGAGGAACTGTTCGGAGAATGTGTGTAATAGGAGTTCAGAGGAGGGAGGGAGGACCATGGGCTGGGTGTTGACAGAAGACTTCCTGGAGCAGGGAAGCATGAGCTGTGCCTTTCAGGAGGAATAGGATTTTGGTAGGTGTGATAAAGGGGTACAAAACACCGAGCCAGGAGTGGGTTGCTCACTACACATGCTAAGGGAAATGGATTAAAGCATTCTGGTTAGAGTCAAAGGATATCAGGCCAGATGGGACTGGAAGAATTGTCTACAGAGCTTTCATGTGAGAGGAGAAGTTGAGGGGGGTGAGGGGAGAGTGAAAGGAGAAGAAGAGACACAATTTATCATCACTTTTGTGGACCAAGCACTTTACCTACATTATCTCTATTCACAGGACCCCAGAAAGATAGAGGTATTCTCATTGCTTAGCTTCATAGAAGTTAAGTGAAGTTCTTGAGTCTACCCAGATGGTAAGTGCTACAACCAGAATTTGAATCCAAGTCTGTTTGGGTGTTTCCATGACACTGTTCTTTTGTACTCCAACATATGTCCCTGACTCATATGCTGGGTTTAAATTACTCAGGGAAGTCCACGTTTCTGAAAATGTTCCAAATGTCACCTGGCCCAGGTCCTTGAAAAGTCAGAGGCCACAGTGACTGTCTTAGTTTCTTTAGCTGCCATAAGAAATTACCACAAGCTAGATGGTTTAAAACAATGGAAATATATTCTCTCACAGTTCTGAAGGGCAAGAGTCTGACATCAAGGTGTTGGCAGGGCCATGCTCCCTTTGAAGCCTCTAGGGGAGGATCTTCTGTGCAGTCAGGCTTCTCCAGAGATACAAAACCAATATATGTTTCTCTAAACAAGTACAACATGCTGGTGGTGCCCAAAAAATGTATACCAGTGGACACTTTTGTCAACGTGCTCAAGCAGTAGTTCCCTGTCATCAGAAGTGTCTGGACGCAGATGGTAATCACTTTGAGCACCTCTTGTAATTACAGAAGTCAAATGTGACTTGTATTCATCTTTTTTTATTGGTATATATAGAGTATCAAAATTTGAACACAGTTTTTTTTCCTCCCTTAAAATGTGTTACATTTTTTGGCACCATCTGTACACACACACACACACACACACACACACACACACACACACGGTCTGACAATTACGTTAGTGAACTCATCCTAGAAAAAGTGCTACATACCTCATTGCTGAATATCACTACGGTCACCTTCGAAGTACTCCCCTTGGGAAGCTATGCATCGACGCCAGTGCCTAGTCCACCCTTCAAAGCAATTTTGGGACTCTTTCTGGAATGGCCATCAGAGCTGTTGTGGTATTACCCTTGATGTCCTGAATGTCATCCAAACGTCTTCCTTTCAATATTGCCTTTCTCTTTGGGTAAAGAAAGAAGTCATTGGGGCCAGATCAGGTGAGTAGGGAGGGTGTTCCAATACAGTTATTTGTTGACTGACTAAAAACTCCCTCACAGACAGTGCCATGTGAGCTGGCGCATTGTTGTGATGCAAGAGGCATGAATTCATGGTGAAAAGTTCAGGTTGTGTAACTTTTTCATGCAGCCTTTTCGGCACTTCCAAATAGTAAACTTGGTTAACTATTTGCCCAGTTGGTACAAATTCATAATAAATAATCCCTCTGATATCAAAAAAGGTTAGCAACATCGTAATCATTGCAACAAAGTTCGCGAACTTAATTGTCAGACCTCACGCCTGTGTGTGTGTGTGTGTGTGTGTGTGTGTGTGTGTGTGTGGAGAGAGAGAGAGAGAGAGAGAGAGAGAGAGAGAGAGAGAGAGAGAGGAGAGAGAGAGAGAGAGAGAGAGAGAGAGAGAGAGAGAGAGAGAGAGAGAGAGAGAGAGAGAGAGAGAGATAAGGAGACTTATTATAAGGAATATGGAGCCTTCCAAGTCCAAAAATAGCAGGGGGGGCCTGTAGGTTGACGATCCACAAAAGCCAGTGTTCCAATCTATTGTGGAACCAGAAAGAGCCAATGTCTCAGATCAAGGAGGAAAGCCATCTGCTGGAAAATTCTCTCTTGCTGGGGGGCGGGGGGGATTGTCTTTTTGTTCTATTCAGGCCTTCAACTGATTGAATGAAACCCACCTACATTATGTAGGGTACTCTGCTTTACTCAAAATCCACCCACTTAAATGTTAATCTTAGCCAAAACACCCTCACAGAAACACGCAAAATAATGTTTCAACAAATATCTGGGCGTCTTGTGACCAAGTCAAGATGACAGTTAAAATTAACCATAACACCTTGCCTCTTCCAGCTTCTGGTGGCTTCAGGAGTCCTTGTTTTGGGGCTGCATGATTCTAATCTGTGCCTCCATCTTCACATGGTTTTCTCCCCTATGTGTTTGTGTCCCAAATCTTTCTCTTATAAAGCCACCCATCATTGGATTTAGGGCTCATCCTAAATCTACGATGATCTCATCTTAAGATCCTTAACGTACTTATATCTACAAAGAGCATTTTTCCAAACAAGATTACAATCATAGTTTCTGGACATTAGGACATAGACATATATTTTCGCGGGGAGACACCATTCACCGCACTAAAGTGGTATCCCCCTATGGGGATCTGAGGAGTTCTGCTAGAATGGCCACTTCCTAGTTTCAGGTTAAAAAAAAAGACTCCAGACTATCAATAATTATCCCTTTGCAAAGGGAAAGTCAGCCACCATCTGGGGTGGTTATTTTAAGTGTGGTGTCATAATGGGGGGCCAGGAGATGCTGTTTCCCACTCCGGAACTGCCTGGCCCATCCCTAAGTGAAATTGGAATGGGGGAGGATGTCCAGAGAGCCATTTTTATTTTCATTAAAAATTTATTTTCTTTATTCTTACAATGTATTTGTGGTTTATTTCATATAAAGCTCTTCCACAATGGCCAGATATAGGTTTCATTTATACATATTCAATTTTTTATTATAAAAACATTTAACATTATAAGAAATTTGAAAGTGCAAAGATAAATGTCTCCTGATCTGTCTGCTCTAATACAGCTGATTTCTTCATATTCCCTTTCGTTATTACCCATATGTGCCCCTTTGTGAAGTCTTTCCTCACTTCTTCAGTAGGCTTTAATGTTCCTTCCACCCTCCAAAAACATTTTGTGAATTACAACACCTTTCACTTTGTTTGCATGACTTCCACTTAGAGTGACCCTTCTCCAGAGCAGGGTACCATGTATGCTCACCTTTGTTTCTTCTGTACATAGTGCAACACCTGGTACATAGGTTTCTCAACTGAATTAATGCACATATGTGCAGAGTCATAATCATGATAAACATGTAATTTTGTGATTTGCTTTTGTTGCTGAGCATCAGAGTAGGTACATTTTTACATGCCATTATTTTTCACATATATTTCAAATATATTTCAAATAGCTTCCTAATAGTCTATTGCATTAATGGACACTCAATGCTTAATCATTCCCCTCTTACTAGAAATGGTTGTTTTCAGCTTCACATTGTTCAGAGTTATACTGAATTGAATACCTTCAACTGCATTGCTTCTTGTGAGTTATTCAAATCAATCAACTTTCCAGGAGTGGATGAACATTTTTTTATTTCCCGATAACATTTTGTTCTTGATAACATTTTATCTTGATAATATCAAGAACATTTCGTTCTTTTGTTGTTGTTGTTAAAGATTTTATTGCAGAAGGGGAACAGGACTTTATTGGGGAAGAGTGTGTACTTCCAGGACTTTTCCAAGTCAAGTTGTTGTCCTTTCAATCTTAGTTGTGGAGAGCTCAGCTCAGCTCCAGGTCCAGTTGCTGTTGTTAGTTGCAGGGGGCATAGCCCACCATCCTTTGCGAGAGTCAAACCGGCAACCTTGTGGTTGAGAGGACATGCTCCAACCAACTGAGCCATCTGGGAGCTCAGTGGTAGCTCAGCTCAAGGTGCCTGTTCAATCTTAGTTGCAGGGCGTGGAGCCCACCATCCCTTGCAAGAGTTGAGGAGACGAACTGGTAACCTTGTGGTTGAGAGCCGGCACTCCAACCAACTGAGCCATCTGGCTACTGGGAGCTGAGTGGCAGCTCATTGACTTCATTCTAGTTGCGGAGGGCGCAGCTCCCTGGCCCATGTGGGAATCGAACGGGTGGCCTCGTTGCCCAGAGCCCGCACTCTAACCAATTGATCCACCTGTACGCCCAAGAACATTTTGTTCTCTTCTTTTTTTTTTTTTTAAAGATTTTATTGGGGAAGGGGAACAGGACTTTATTGGGGAACAGTGTGTACTTCCAGAACTTTTTTCCAAGTCAAGTTGTTGTCCTTTCAATCTTAGTTGTGGAGGGTGTCGTTCAGCTTCAAGTTGTTGTCCTTTCAGTCTTAGTTGTGGAGGGTGCAGCTCATCTCCAGGTCAAGTTCCCATTTCTAGTTGCAGGGGGCACTGCCCACCATCCCTTGCGGGACTCGAGGAATTGAACTGGCAACCTTGTGGTTGAAAGCCCACTGGGCCATGTGGGAATCGAACTGGCAGCCTTCGGAGTTAGGAGCATGGAGCTCTAACCACCTGAGCCACCAGGCCGGCCCAAGAACATTTTGTTCTTGATAAGAACATTTAGTTCTTGATAACATTTTGCTTCTCAAGAAGGTTACACCAATTTGCGTTAGCATTGTATAGACATAATATTTTAACCACAGTTCTGTCAATATTGTATTTTAAAATTATTTTTGTAATTGTATTCCAATATTCTCATTATAATTTTTACTTCTTCCATTCAAATTCAATAAAATTTAACAAACATATTCAAGTTGAATTCCATATGTAATTCACACTTCAAAACCTAAATACAGTGGTACCTCGGTTTTCGAACATAATCTGTTCTGGAAGACCGTTCGAGTTCTGAAACATTGGAAAACAGCCAACAGCTAGGCCTCAGGATCTTGCACTCCGCGTAAGCTGCGTGACATGTTCGAATTCCGACATGTGTTCGAAAACTGAAGCATTTATTTCTGGGTTTACGGCGTTCATAAAGCAAAGTGTTCATCAATGGAAACATTCAAAAACTGAGGTACTACTGTATGTCTAGAGTTTTATAGGTATCCAGGGCCGCATGTGTACCCACTATGGACAGATATAAAAGCAAAATTTAATATTTAGTAAAGAAAATATAATGGCCCTGAAGAGAGAAGTCACCATCCCATTATAGACCAGACATCACAAGGCAAGACCTTCCTGAGGCACATACGAAATGATTCATTCTGGACCAACTCTGAGGCACCTCCTTTAGCCACACTGGTTAAAGCCCCCACATATTTATAGTGAAGAAGAAGAGAGACTTCAATAGTAGGAAACTGTTTTATGGCCTTACTGAAAATATATGAGCTCTGTCTATCTTTTCAATAAATTCTTTTGCTCCCTTCTTGAAGAACTTTAAGCCACTTTCAGTATTTTATATGTAGACATTTGACTAAATGAATACTGACTACTGAGTTTATATTTGGGTGCTAGTGTTGATGGTCTGCATTCCTTCCTGAATATCTGCACTTCCCTCTGATGTTATTTCCCTTCTGTCTAAGCAACTTTTTTTTTTTTTAGTGCAGGTCTACTGACAATGAGTTTTCTTAGTTTTCTTTATCTGAAAATGTCTTTGTGGTGCTGGGAGAATTGGATAGCCACGTGCAAAAGAATGAAACTGGACTGCTATTTGTCACCATGTACCAAAGTTAATTCAAAATGGATCAAAGACTTAAGCATAAGACCTGACACAATAAACTGCATAGAAGAAAACATAGGTACTAAACTTATGGACCTTGGGTTCAAAGAGCATTTTATGAACTTGACTCCAAAGGCAATGGAAGTAAAAGCTAAAATAAACGAATGGGACTATATGAAACTTAAAAGCTTCTGCACAGCAAAAGAAACCATTGACAAAATAAAGAGGCCACCAACTGAATGGGAGAAGATTTTTGCAAACAGTGCCTCCGATAAGGGGCTAGTATCCAGAATATACAAGGAACTCATGCAACTCAACAACAAAAAAACAAACAACCCAATTGAAAAATGGGCAGAGGACTTGAAGAGACATTTCTCCAAGGAGGACATACAAATGGCAAATAGACATATGAAAAAATGTTCAACATCACTAATCATCAGAGAAATGCAAATCAAAACCACAATGAGATATCACCTCACCCCAGTCAGAATGGCTATCATCAACAAGACAAATAGTAACAAGTGTTGGAGAGGCTGTGGAGAAAAAGGAACCCTGATACACTGTTGGTGGGAATGCAGACTGGTGCAGCCGTTATGGAAGGCAGTGTGGAGGTTCCTCAAAGAATTACGAATAGAATTGCCATATGACCCAGCAATCCCTCTCCTGGGTATCTACCCAAAAAATCTGAAAACATTTAGAGATAAAGACACGTGTGCTCCAATGTTCATTGCAGCTTTGTTTACGGTGGCCAAGACATGGAAACAACCAAAATGTCCTTCGATAGATGAATGGATAAAGAAGTTGTGGTATATATACACAATGGAATACTATTCGGCAGTAAGAAAAGATGATATAGGAACATTTGTGACAACTTGGATGGATCTTGAGAGAGTAATGCTGAGCGAAACAAGTCAGACAGAAAAAGCAGAGAACCATGTGATTTCACTGATATGTGGTATATAAACCAAAAACAACAAAAGAACAAGACAAACAAATGAGAAACAGAAACTCATAGACACAGACAATAGTTTAGTGGTTGCCAGAGGGTAAGGGGGGCGGGGGGTGGGGAGTGGGAGATGAGGGTAAGGGGGATCGAATATATGGTGATGGAAGGAGAACTGACTCTGGGTGATGAACACACAATGGGATTTATAGATGATGTAATACAGAATTGTACACCTGAAATCTATGTGATTTTACTAACAATTGTCACCCCAATAAATTTAGTAAAATAAAATTAAAAAAAAAAAAATTGTAATACTCAATATATATGGATAACAAAAGATGACTACAAGTCCTGTGTATACATTTTTTTGGCACCCACGATATATATATATATACAGAGGGTGCCAAAAAAAATGTATACACATTTTAAGAAAGGAAACAATTATTAAAATTGTGCTAATGGTAACCACTTTGAGCCCCTCTTGTAATTGCAGAAGTCAGAAGTGACTTGTATTCATCTTTTATTATCAGTATATATTGAATATTATAATTTTAACAGTTTTTTCCTTTCTTAAAATGTGTATATCTTGTTTTGGCACCCTCTGTGTGTGTTTATTTATTTATTATAACCGAAACAGGAACATACTATAGATATATTATAACCTGCTTCTCCCTAACCCAATTTAGCAATATATAATAAACACTGGAAAAGAGCTATTCTGGGTTTGAGAATAAAGGGTTGGAAAGCTTACTGAAGACAGATTGAAAAATGAGAGCTTGGGTCTAAAGCGGATGGTGCTGAGCAGTGGTATATTTGAGGGTTAGGGCCACAGAAGAGCCTCAGGACTCTGCCCTTGCTGGCATTATAGAGGAGAGGGAACAGTGTCTTTTTTTTTTTAAGTGCTAAATACCTGGGGAGGAGCTGAGGATTTGGAATAGGGCTATGGTTCCTTCTACTGCCTCCTGGCTATTAGAGACTGACGGGAGGAAGTCCCAGCCCTAGAGTCTGCGGTGGATTAGGCAGACCACACAGACAGCTCTGCTGGACACTGGGAGTCACTGTGTCTCCTGGGTGGCCCCTCTAGCTGCAGATCCTGACCAGTGCTGCATGCACGTGGAAGAGGTGAGGAGTGGGAAACTGAGTTAGTGGAACACAGCTAATAATTGCTGCATTAATTTGAGTTTTTAGGTGTTATCAAATACAGTGAGGGATAACTTCCTTCAGAGTCAAATTACCTGATGAGAATTCACTCCTTGTTCTTTATAATCAATCTCTCTTTGCATAGGTTTGACCTAAGGTATTCACTGTGCTTCCCTACTTATCCATATTTTCCAGTATGTTAAATCTTTGATTAGATCTTTAGAACTGAACCCTCCACCCAATTTTGTCAACCACTGACTTCAAACTCAGTATGTTCTAATCTGAACTCATTATTTCCCTCTAGGGTTTACTCATCTTCTTGGCTTTCATATTTTTGCTCAGGACACAACCCCTAGGTCACCCAGTTGCAATATGTCCTCACTGACTTCTCTCTCTCTCTCTCTCTCTCTCTCTCTCTCTCTCTCTCTCTCTCTCTCTCTCTCTTTCTCAGACTTCGGTCTTCTAATCAGTTGTTACATTTTGGTGACTTTTGTTCTATAAAGTGGAGCCACTAAGGGATTTTGAATGTAGGAATAGGATGTGATCAGATGTGGGCTTTAGTATAGACAATGAAGTGAGTGTGAAAGAAAGAGACAGGTGAAAGGCAGAGAGACCAGTTTGTAGAGAGACCAGTTTGTAGAACAGCAATAGATGATGCAAGAAATGAAAGCAGTAATTCCAAAGTGGAGGAAAGAATTTTAAGACACAACTGATAAATGAAATACCTAAAATTTTTCAAAAGCAGAGGATCTCTTAAAAGTTGAAAAGATGGGAAAGAGAACTGACTCTGGATGGTGAACACACAATGCGATATATAGATGATGTATTACGGAATTGTACACCTGAAATCTACGTAACTTTACTAACAATTGTCACCTCAATAAACTTTAATTAAAAAAAAAAGTTGAAAAGATGGGTAATGTTGTTCAAGATATACTTTGTAAAAGCAAACTTTTTAATGAAGTATGTAATATACACATAAAAAGTACACTAATCATAAGTGTCAGCTTAGTGAATTTGTACAATCTTAACATATCTATGCAGGTAGAATCCTATAAGCCCCTTTAATGTCCCCTCCCAGGCATTTATTCCCCTACAAGGGTTGTCACTAACCTGACAACAAATGCCACAGATTAATTTTGTCTGTCTTTTAACTTTATATGAATGAAATTCTATAGTATATATTCTTTTGCATCTGGCTTCTTTCATTTAACATATGTTTGTGAGATTTTTACATGTTGTTTTTTTTATAGAAATAATTCTTTCCTTCTCAGTGCTGTGTAGTACTAATTCTATTGCTAATGGACATTAATGTTGTTTCCATTTGGGAATTATCATGAATAGTGTTGCATGAATGTTCTTGGTATATATGTGTGTACATTTAGTTTGGGGATATAGCTAAGAGTGAGTTTTGCTTGTTTATAGGATATCTATCTCAATTTTGTTTCTCTCTCTCTCTCTCTCTCTCTCTCTCTCTCTCTCTTTCTTTCTTTCAGTAGTTTTCCAATGTGTTTGTACCAATTTACATTCTGTTTAGCAATGTAAGATAATTCCAGTTGTGCCAACCCCTGGTGTTATCTGCTTTTTAAAATTTAAGCCATTCTGATAGGTATGGTGATAGTGTCTTTTGCTGCCCTTCTATTAGATGCAGCCAAACAGTCATATACATTAATTTACTCTGAATTAAAAGTGAGTCAAATTGAAGAGTGAGCCTGCCCTCAAGCAGCTGTAAATCCAGTGGGAGATTCACTGACATGTAAACAGATGACTACAACATATGATATGTGCTATTATAAGTATTAACATGTAGTAGCAGAGAGCTAATGTGCTAGGTTAGTCCAGAGGAAGGAGTAGTCTGCTATGTCTATAGTACGGGACACAGATTAGAGAGGACTAGAGGAAGCAAGGACACCAGTTAGGAGACTGTTAAAATGGTATAATTGGGAGGTGAATAAAGAACAAAGTCCTGGAATTGTTAAACAATTAGAATTGACATGACATGACTAAATGACTACTAAAACATGGAGAGAAAGAATGGAATTACCAGATGGTGACATTCAGGAAGTAGAATGAACAGGTAGACATTCGACGTAATGTGGAAAATCAGAGAGTTAACAATGGTGACTCCCAGGTTTTGGACCCAGGTGTTTGGGTGTCTGCTGTTGTTATCAATTGAGAGAGGGAAAACAGGTAAAGAAACAGGTTGAGAGTGGGAGGTGGGAAAGATGTCTTCAATTTGGACATGCTAAGTTTGAAAGGCCTATGGGATATTTAGGTGGAGCTATCATCAGAAGGCATTTGGAAATATGGGCCTGGAATGCATAAGAAAGTGATGGGAGAGAGCTGTGGATATTATTTGAAGGATATTTGGTGTTTGGGAAGTATCTGAATAATGAGAGTGCCTGAGATCAATAAGGAGATTGTGAGCAAGCTTAGGACAGATCCCTGCAGAACCCCACATTTAAAGGGCAAGTAGAAGAAGATGACCTCCCCCAAACTGAGACTTAAGCATAATTATAGATTGTAGGGTAGGGGAGAGAAGCAAGCAGAGAGAAAAAGGTTGAAGACATAGAAGGTAGACATTATGAGCCATGTAGCAAGGACCCAGAAGTAGGGAGAAATTGGTATTAAGACACTGCAGATGTGGAAGGACACCCCTAGCTAACACTGGAGGGAAATGACAAAAGGATAAGTTGGGAAACACATACATATAGATATATTTGAAGACATGAAGGAAGTCAAAAGTTCACATTTGCTGGCATGTATTCCTGTAAGGACATCTGCAAGGCATCCTACTAAGAGTGAGGGAGGCAGAGGCAGGGCTGGGGATTTGAAAAGTGGTAAGGCTTGGATCAGTCATTGTGGTAAATGGGAGCCGCAGATGATTAGGGACAAAAGTAAGATTGCAGAGCAGCACTGAAGTCTTTACTAAGTCAGCTACCAAGTAAGTCAAGATTCCCCAAGAGAGGGAGAGCCATAGTAAAAACAAACAAACAAGCAAATCCAGCAATTCCCCCAGGGCCAACCACTAGTAATTCACTTCATGTTTAACTTTCAGAGCCTTGCCATTTTGTTGAAGTGGTGTCAGGGAAAGTGCCTTTAGGTTGGAAGTACGGCAGACTGGGGGAATTCTCAGTGTATTTTTAATTGAATGATGAAAAGGGGAAACTAGGCCATGTCAAATGTGATGTCCTTCAGCTAGGTTTCTCATCTCTCCTCCTTGGGGTCACTTCTTCCTTCTTATATTTGTGACTGGATTCCCTTACCTTGCTTTAGGTCTTGGGATCCAGCTGTATCCCTTTTTGCCCAGGTTGTTATCTGCAGTGACATAGTAGAACTCCCAGTTCTCGTAGTTGACATCTGGGGAATTTTTAGCAGTCAAGTCAAAATGAATTCAGTTAGGCTTTGCCTCCACTTTCTATTTGCTTTTTGTGCTGGCTGGAATCTTCACTCAGCCATCAGCACATCCTGTTCTTGCATTTTATACTAGCCAGTGGTAGAATGAGGGCACCTTACATACCATAGATTACACTTGAGAAACACAGGCCTAGAAGCATCATCTTTCCAATTGGGAGGGGGGAAGGAGAGATTTTGATCCAATGGGACCTCCAATGAAGATCCTATTACAGTGTTAGCAAAATTTTGGATGTTAACCAAAAGCTGTCCATCAACTTGCAATCTAGCAATTATAGCTTCCGCATGGGAATTTTACTCTAGATGGGACTACATTTCATCCAGGGAGAGCTATCTGGATGGCTCTTATTCAGGATGCAGGTGTGCTGGGAGATTTAAGTAGTTAACATTTGTGAAACATACTGCACTCTATCAATGAAAGGTGTTTTGAGAATTGTCCACTATTGTTAACATCATCTTCTGTTTGAGACATTCCAGGAGTCAAAGTGCTTGTTTTCATACTAGTTTTAGGAAAGGAAGGTGTTGGACTGTACTGAGTTAATCCATTTCTGCAAAATGCCTAAGGAGCCAGCATGAATTAGAAAGTGAGTGACAAAAGGGACCATCTGAAGATTCAAAGACCGCTCAGCACCAATTATGCCAAGGAATGCTAAGCAAATTAGCACTTTGGCTAATTAAAAAATAAATACTTGAAGTAGTCAGTGAAAATGGCCCATCACCTTGATAAACAGTCAATCTGTTTGAGTAGCATTTCCAGTGTTAATTGAGGTCTGCGTGACTCAGTGCCCCATAGCCAAAACTCAATCCTGAAAAAAATAAAAAAATAAAGAGAAGGTACTCAGAGGCCAGGCCATGGATTTTCACATCTGCACACAGCCCTCAGGCCAGCCCTTTAGAACACCAGATGTTTACACTTCACTTCCTGACCTCCCTTCCAAATGGCAGCTCTTGGAGTCCCACTGAAGGGCTTTGCAGGCTGTTTGTTATTTGTGTGGAGTGCTGTGGATTTGATTTTTGCCTGAAATGACTTCCTGACAGTCTTATTTCCCAAAATGATGATGTTTCACTAAGACAAGGTTTGAAAACAAGGACCAAGATGTGGACATGGGCTCCAACGTTCTCTTCAGGACTAAGACCCCAAAGAGTGGCCTGGGCGGGTGGCCAGGGGAGAGGGTGGAGACTTATATGAATCAAAGAAAATCTTAAGTTTAAGGCAAGGTATTTTTTAGAGTCCCTAGGGAGATGTGAGCCTGGGAGAGTTCTGCCTTTCCCAGTGTGGAAAACATGCCAAGGGTAACTAGAGGAGTAAACCAAAATGTTGAGCCTGGCAGCATGAAAGATTGAGTAAAACCATAATTCAGTCATTTGCAAAGTGGCTGGAGACATCGCCCTCTTGTTGGCAGAGCAGCCCCATGTAGGCGATGACATGTCAGTAATGAAGTGCCTGTCACTCTCATTTGTGCCAGGCCTTTGGTTATAGATGCCACAAGGAAGAAGGGACTGCTTAACTTAAGGGTCCAAACAGACCAAATCATTTGATGGAAAGGCCTGATCCAGTGTTTTCACCTCTCTGAACAGCCAACTCTGACTGTTGTTGAGATGATGGCATTGCTGTGAACAGTGTAGTTGCTTATATATGAGCCACATCCCTTCCCTTAAGCCCTCCTTTCTCGGAAACCTCATTAGCGTGGCACTTTAGAGAATTAAGTCAAAATAGGCCAGAAACGGCTGACCACCTATTCTGGGTTCAATATGATGTCAGGCACCAGAGGAGAAGTAAGTAGTATGTTCCTTTGTGGCGATGGAGAAGAGACACACAACACAAGTAGAAAATGTTATGAGAGAACAGAGACTCAAACACTGGATTTTACAGTGGGAGAGGGCTCACATCTCTGTGGAGTTGTTGGGGAAGGTTTGGGAGACAGATGAAGAGGGTAGAAGGTGTTCCAGGTAGAGGACTACAGCCAGAGCAAAGATGCCAAAGCAGAATGAGCAAGGTTGGTGCAGTGTCCGTGAAGATGACATGATGGAGGGTATTCTTTGGAGAAAAGTTGGAGATAGAGGTGAGCTTAGGGAGTATGTTCAATGCCACCATGAAGACTTTGGAATATGATCCCCAAGCAATACAGAGGAGCATAGAACAGGGATGTCAAGAAAAAAAGCATTTGTGGCAGATGCCTGTGGCTATGTGTGCAGCAGTTGGAGTTGTTGGGCTGAGCCTGTTGCAGCACTACAGACATTTGGTGGTTAACACTTAGCCTACGCTAGGGACTGGGGAAATGGAGAGGAAGTACAGCCTATATAAGCAAGGGTTTGGAGCCAGACACATGTGGGTTCAAATACCCCCATTCACTATTTATGAGCTGAGTAACCTTGAGCAAGAAACCTCACCGCTTTGAGCCTGTTTCCTTCTCTGTAAACTGGGGCTAATTCTTTTGCTTGCCTCATGGAGAAGTGGTGTAGATGAAAGGAAGTGTGTCTATAGCACATAGGTGGCCCCACTAAGCAGTAGCTTCTCATGTTCATATCATTGGAAGAGACTTTTTGAGAAAGAACCAACAGGATTTGGTACGAAGTAGGACTAGAGTTGTAAGAGACTGATAATTTCCATGGTTCAAGATGGGAACAAGAGTGGCCCAAATGCCCAAGCCTGGGAAACGAGCTGGTCCTGGGTGGCGTGGAGACAAGCCAAGTTCTATTTTAGTCAGTATTTGTGAGGATAAGAGAAACTTCCTCCTAGTCATTTGTTTTACATATATATATATATATGAATATATATATATATATATATATATATATATATATATATATATATATTCATCTTCGTCTGTGCTCAGGTTCTAAGACGGCCTTGTTTAGAGAAATGCTGCAGCAAAGCAGAGAAGGTATATTTTAAAGTGACAGGTCTAAAAATACTGCTCTCTCCTCGCCCTTTCACAGCTGCAGATTCCCAATCCTGATCCTCACTGGGAGAAATAATAAAATGCATATGTTTATAATAAAAATCATATTTCCCTCTTCCTGTGATGTCTCCCAGTTGTAGGTTCCCATCCGTTTGCTGTTTTACCTATCATTTAACAAATGTATTTTAAGAAAAGTAATCTTTTCCACTGACATGTCCTATAAACGTCACATCCTCAGCTTTGGTTCTCATTGAGGAACAGAGATGCATATTTTGAATATTTCCAAAAATGCTTTTCACTCCATTCCCAGGCAAGGATTTTTAAATCTTTGGTTAGACACAAAATATACAGAGAATGCACTACACAGTCATGTGTTTCCCTTGGGCTGTATTATCAGAGGGCAAGACGAGAGTTTGGGTTCTGGGAAATTAGCTATAATTGGCAGCTGAAATCTAGGCCTGGCTTCTTCTATGGGTCATCACTGAGGTGTGCTCAGTGCAAGGCATTCTGGAAAGTCAGAACCTGGATAGTACAAATGAGTGGAGTGAGATGGACTCTGGGTGGTTTTCCTAATGCAGTACCGTGGAATGCAAGGCCAGGGTTGGACAGTTGGGCAGCTCAACACTCGCTGTACAAAGGGTAGAGAAAGCACTCCCTCTCTTGGTCTGAGAAAGGAGGCCCAATCTGAGGGCATGTGGAGAGTAGATGGCTTTGTTTGGAGATATCTATCCATGTGTTGTTCTATGGGTTAAATAAAATGTGTATAATGCATTTAGTATGGCACCTGACAAATAGTAGGTACTCAAGTCAGCAGGTTGTGAGGTCTGTTGTTAAGACCCTTGCCAACTCTGCTGGAAGTCTTGGCAAGGCTTGGGTTGGGGAGTGATAATAAGGAGTAGGCATAGAAAAGGTGTAGTACGAGGCAGAACACAGACAAAAGAGAATTGAGGGAGCCAGGCCAGGGAGAACCAGCAGGATGGAGGAGAAAAGTGTAAGAAGAGCTACGATTAGGAGGCAGGCAAGTAACAAGTTCACTCCAGTGTACTTGGTCATTTCACTGGTTCCTTCATTCACTCAACACATATTTATTGAGCATTTACTATGTTCTTAGCACTGATCAGGTGCTAGGGGTACAGCAGTGAACAAAACAGAAAAGGAGCCTTCTCCAACAGAATTTACAGATGCATGGCAATAGCAACAAAGGAGACTTGGGGGTGAGCCAGTAGTTTTGGAGCCCAGAATTAGCTTACCCAAACCCCAGAACTCACTGAATGGGAACCCAGAAGTTGTTCATCTCAGTCCTTCACAGTTGTGGTTTGTGCTGAATAGTGGTGGCCTACCCTCACCCCATCCCAAACTTTTTGACAGGGCTAGCTTCACAGTAGACACCTGACACTGAGGAATATTTCAGGAGGAAAAGGTAGGTCATCCTGCCCCTATTTCCTGTTTGCAGTGGCCAGAAATGCCTTTCGCAGAGAAGGAAGCCTAACTTTTCCCATCTCAAGGCCCAGATACTCTAGAGGAATAAAAGCTAAACTAAATGATAAATGACAATCACTATGGAGAAAAATAAAGCAGTAACTAGGGAAAGGGAATCTTGGGGACAGAGTTGTAAATTTAAACAAGGGAGTTATTTAAAGAAGGTACCATTTGAGTGGAGAACTGAAGGAGGAGACAGGGTAAGACATGCAGACCTGGGGTGAGGGAGAAAATTTCAGAAAGAAGGAACAGCCTGAGCAAAAGCTCTAAAGAGTGTGCCTGGCATTTTCAAGGAACAATATAGTGGCTGGAGTAGACTGTATGAGGTAGGAAGCAGTACAAGATGGCACAGTGGGAGGCCAGATCACGTAGGGGCCTTGTGGACCATGGTTAGGACTTTGGCTTTGATTCTGAATAAAATGGGGAGCCATGGCAGGGTGCTGAGCAGAGGTGTGATATGATCTGACCTACAATTTAAATGGATCAGTCTGGCTGCTGTGTTTAGAATACCGTGTAGGAGAATAAAGGGAGAAGCATGGAGGGAATATTGCCATAATCCAAGCTAGAGATGATGGTGATTTAGGCCAGGGTGGTAGAGGTAGAAAAGATGAGAAGTGGTCAGATTCTGGATATAGTTTGAAGGTGGAACAAACAGTATTTGCTGATGGATTGGAAGCAGGATTTAAGAGAAAATGAGGAGCCAAGAATAATGCCCAGTTCTTTGAGCTATGTAATTGGTCCTAGTCTCCCTGTGCTACTTTGGCTGCTCAGAGTTGCCCATCTCTAGGCCCCTCTCACATGTACTTTTCCTTTATGAAGTCCTAGGAGAGAAGGAGCAGGTGGAACTCCAAAGCTGGGTGGAGGGTGGTTGCAGTTAACCTCGAGCTCCCTCAGGCTCACTGGCTATTGGCATGACCCTCAGAAACAACTTGTAGGAATAAAGTGCTGGGCATACTGCAATTAGTGTGTTCTTTGAACCTCTATGTACAATTAACATCTCCTTTGGAGATCACATTTCTCATGTTTACAGAAGGGATTTTTTCCCCTGTGATGTGTAGCAACATGTAGAAGTCAAGTAAAATAGTATATAAGTACTGGAGTCTTCCTTAGACATTTGACTGAGTCTTCTTTTCTGAGTCTCTATTTTCTATCATGGTGCTGTGAAGTCCCACTGAGCACTACCTGTTCTGAGTTATTCCTCATGCATATGGTCACTTGGTTTTTCCACATCAAGAAAACTCCAGATGGCTTGCCTCTATCATTTCTAAGCAGCCCAACTTGGTACCAAGGGGTTGGAGAACGAACTGCTGTTTCCTAGTTGTGTTGCAATATCACAAATGCTCTTGCTGTGTGGCTAGCTGTTAATCACAGAGCAAGTCAAGTGGGGGGTGCCCTGGTGCACATGGAGAGGCTCTAGTTATTAATCAGAATGAAACACTTTCTTTCCTTGACAACCAACACTCTCCCTTAACCCTGCTCTTATGGAGTACACATTGTGTACACAGATACACTTGTAGGAAACATGGAATTATTTATTTTCTCATCAAGTTTTTCTGACATAATTGCATAGAAACCTTATGGAGCTTTGGCGATCTTCTGAGTCACAGAAATTAACTTTCTTTTCATAGACGCTCTTTATAAAAATGAAAAATAGAGCCAAATGCCTATTCTTTGAACTTAAGTTGCCTTTCCGTGACTCACTGAAACCTGAACCTGGATGTCTGTTAGTCTTAGCCTTGCTTTAGCATTAAACTTCAATTATTCAGCCTCTGCACCCAAGAGAAGTCTTGAAGAAAATGCCCCAACTTGGACCTGACTAATTTCAGAACTCAATTTTTTTCCTCCCTTCTCCCCACTGCCATGGTGGCCCCCAAAGGGACTATGGGGAATCCATCAAACTCTATAACTAAGTGGCCATCAGGTTTTTATAAAAACCCTTAGAGACCCTAGGTATGGAGGAGCTTATGATGTCTCCTGACATTGTATGTAAATCAACTAAAAACAATATTAAACTGAGAATAAGTGTAAGGAAGCCCCACAAAGTTCTGTTTTGTCCACAGTGACTAACTTCAATTCTATTTTTGAAATACCAAATCTCAAAGGTTTTCAACTACTTTTTCTGAGGTGCCTAGCTTCACAGGAGTCCTAAGCATGAGTTGAATTTGTTTATTGGGTAAACAATCTCTGTTGCCAGTGAATATTTGGTGACCATGTTTAGCTTCAAAGGTAACTGGGGGTAAAATGTGTTCTTGGGATGTTCATCATCACTATAATTTTAGGCTCCCTGGAACAACCTTTAAGAGATCCATTTTCTATATAAAAGAACTGAGCGTATAGCTTGGTTTCACTGCCACTATGAGTAAGAAGGTATCTTCTAGCATAGCTAGGACCACAGGAAATGCTGATCATTGAGTGGGCTGGGAGAGATGAAACTTTCAGTCAAATTGGACCTGGGATTGTGAAGCATGTAAATGGGCTAGAGTAAAGACACCCAGTGCAATACGTATACATAAAGCAGTGGGGCAAATCCCAGAGAGCCCAGATCAGGGTCCACATCAACCTGGTGGTGAGGGTAAGCAGTGAGACTGAGTGCAGGTGGGCATACGGGAACTCTTCCCAAAACTGAAAAGGAGAAGGAAATGGGAAGTGGTTCCATGGGCACCACAAGGTAGGATAAGGGAGGAGTTCAGGAATCCAGGCAAGCATTTGGCTCAGCAAACCCAAGACTCAAATTAGAAGGCCTAGGGAATACAGACCAAATGTCAGTTTGGTCTAAGAGTTTGTTATATTCCCTGGTATTACAAGAACCAGTCCCAGGATGTGGATAGCTCCAAACAGGCAGGTTCACGGAGCTAAGTGATGGAGTCTGGCTGATAGGGAAACTGAGGGGCTGGGAGAGGAGGACACACTGACTCTGATTCACTTAGTCTCATGAGCCAAATACAAAGTACACATTTCATCTGAAATACAGATGGGAATGAATACAGTAACTCTTGTTTGTCCAAGCCACCTTAGACCATGGTATAGTCCAGGGCCTGAGTGGTAACCAGGTGCTAAACATGTTCACAAAACATCCACTGTCAATGGTGCTGTGGCTTATCCAGCACATAGACTCAATCCATGCTTAGAACATATAGTAAGTATATAACTCTGAGCCCCACCCAGGCTCATATCAGGATCTCCAACCCCTCGGCTTCTCACTGTCCCACGGCGCCTGGGTGGTTTGGATTCCTCTTTGGTATCCGTGGAATTTAGTGTCCTCTGCAGTTCAGTTGTCTCACTGTATCTCCTGCCAATGCTTTCTTGTGTGGCTCCTGAGATCATGTAAGAGTGGGTTCCTCAGATGATTACGGATAGCTCGTGGCCATCTTTTACTGGTCTGGCCTTACAAGTCTTGTTTGGGCTTAATGGTAGCTTTAATTTTTAAGTTTTGTGGGCCCCTCTGTCAAGAGAGCTGAGCGCAAGGTCCCCAGAAACTGGACTGGGAGCACTTGAGGGATTCCCTGCTGTGTTTGTTGTACTTGAAGTTCTTCCTCCAGACAGATGGTCAGCGGGCGTCCCAGACAAGCCATGTCTTCTGTTCTCTCCTTCTGTAGATGGAATTCTTGTTTCCCTGATGTATACTACTCATAATTAGGGTCACCTTCCTCTCCTTTCTTTGTTCAGAAATTCTTAATCCATTTGACCCAGGGACTTGCCCATTAACTCCTCAAATCCTCTTCACCATTATTACACTCACTACATGTGGGTTAAAGATAATACATCTTTTTACTATTTTTACTGTGATAAAAAATAACATAAATATTGCCATTTTAGCCACTTTAAGTGTACAACTCAGTAGCATTAATTACATTCACAATGTACTATTACTACCACTCTCACTTCCAAAATATTTCATCACCCCAAACAGAAACTCTGTACCCATTAAGCAATAACACCCACTCTCTCCAGTCCCTGGTAACCTGTAATACTTTCTGTCCCTATGAGTTGGTTTATTCTAGATGCTTGATACAAGCAGAATCATACAAACCTTCTATGTCTGGCATATACAATTTAGTATAATGTTTTCAAAGTTCATCCAAAGTTGTAGCATGTATTAGGACTTCATTTCTTTTTAAGGCTAACAGCATTCCATTTTATTGCTTTTGTTTATTCATTCACATGTTAATGGACACTTGGGTTGTTTCCACCTTTAGGTTATTGTGAATAATGCTGCTATGGATAGGGGTGTGTAAATACCTGTTTGAGTCCCTGTTTTCAATTCTTTGGGGTATATACCTGGCAGGGGAATTACTGGATCATATGGTGATACTATATTTAACATTTGAGGAAGGACCAAACTGTTTTCTACCAAGTCTACACCATTTTATATTCCCACCAGCAATGTATGAGGATTCCAATTTCTCTACATCCTTTCAGACACTTATTATTTCCCATTTTTAAAATTATAACTATACTACTGAATATGATGTGGCGTCTTCTGTGGTTTTGAATTGCATTTCCCTGATGACTCATGATGTTGAGCATCTTTTCATGCACTCATAAGCCATTTGTATATCTTCTTTGGAGCAATGTCTATTCAAACCCTTTGCTCATTTCAATTGGGATGTTTGTCTGTTTGTTGTTAAGTTATAGGAGTTCCTTATATCCTTCTGGATGTTAAACTCTTATTGGGTAAATGGTTTACAAATATCTTCACCCATATGTGGATTATTTTTCATTCATTAGTGTCCTTTGATGCACAAATTTTAAATATTGATGTTCAATTTGTCTATTTTTTCTTTTGTTGCCTATGATTTTGGTGTCATTTTTAAAGAATCCATTGTCAAGTCTAAGGTTATGCATTGGATTTCTTCTAAGAGTTTTGTAGTTTTAGTTCTTAAATTTAGGTCTTTGATCTGTTTAATTTTTTTGTATATGATATAAGGTAAGGGTCCAACTTCAGTCTTTTGCATGTGGATATCCCATTTTCCCAGCATCATTTGTTGACTGGACTATTTGAAGACTCTTTCTTTATTGAATGGTCTTGGCATCCTCATCAAACTTCAATTGACTATAGATGTGAGGACTTATTTTTAGGTAAATATGATACGTCTGTAGAATGATTAGTAGAGACAAAGCTAAACTCAAGGTATGGTTTGTAGTTTTTTTTCATGAACAAATACTTCTTAAATTGCTTATTCTTTCCTTTATTCCTCTCTGAGGAGAAACCCTTAGCTCATACTCTTACCTACTTATTTTTGGATTAAAATTCTCTAATTTGCTCATAGTTTCCTCCTTCAGTAGCTTCATTTGGTTTGGAAGCCACCTAAACACTGCCTGTCTCTTTCTGCATTGTTGATTTTATTCTCTCTTTTGAGATCCTTTGGTATAGCTACTCCTGACTAATGCCACTTATTTTACCCTCCAATTCATCATCTCTCACCCACTACTTAGAATCATCAAATCTTTTCTTTTTAAATTTTTAAATTTATTATTTAAGTATGTTTTTCCAGGACCCGTCAGCTCCAAGTCACGTAGTTGTTTCAATCTAGTTGTGGAGGGCGCAGCTCACAGTGGCCCATGTGGGGATCGAAACGACAACCTTGTTGTTAAGAGCACTGCACTCTAACCAATTGAGCTAACCGGCCACCCAGAATCATCAAATCTTAATGTATCAGAGTTGGAAGGTACCTCAGTGGCATTTCATCCAGAGGTTTCCATATTGTTCCACAGTGACATAAAGATGCCTCAGGGACGTTCCGGAAAAATGGCAGCGTGAGGTGAGCCTCTGTAAAGCTCCCCTGGAATTTACAAAGAATCGAACAACAAAAACTCCACAAAGGACTCCCTGCACAGCAGACAGACAAGACGAAGAGGCCCACTACCGACTGAAATCACCTACAGGTGGGAGATTCGCGCGAGTGGAGGGAGGAGGAAAGGGAGAAGCGCGCGGAGACAGAACAGCGCGGGCGCAGGACGCAGACCTCGCTCAGTGCGCCGAGCTCGCTGCTTCCCGGAACTACCGCAGCTGCGGGAGAGGGAAGAGCGCGGACTGCTAGGGCTCCGCCAGGGCTCCACAGGGCTAAGGGGACAGCATATAACACGGCTGAACCCAACGCTCACGGCAGACACCTCGGAGTAAAGACTGAGGGAAAAAGGCTGAAAACGGTGGTTTAAGCCCGCACTGCCGAGCAGAGAACGGAGCCTTAGGCACTGAGACTAGCCGCCCCCTCCCACCCCACCCAGAGCTCGCCCCGCCCCCACCTGCCCGGTGCTAGAAGCAAAACAGTAGCAGTGTCAGATCAAAACAACAGAAAATTTGCTGTTTTGAGAACTGTGGATCGCAGACACAAATTCACAGCCCAACTAGTTCCAGCAAAGGGGAGAGATCTGTGGAAGCAGGACCAGCTGTGGTGGTGGTCGCCGCCATTGCTCTGGGCCACCTCTCAAAACTCACCCCGCCCCTGACCCCACCTATCTGGGCGGATCCCTGTAGGAGTAAAGAGAACGGCTGAAATATACGGGCTCTGAATCAGCAGCTGGAAGAGCTTTGGAACATCAAAAGCTCTCCGCATACCCACCGGGACACTGCGCCCTGTGACCTAGACGAACTATTAACAGAGGAGAAGCCCGTCTCCCAGGGAATCCCCCCATTGTGTGAGAAATTGGAATAGTACAGAGAAAACATAGCACTACCGTGTGGGAGAAGAAAAATAAGTTGCAGTTGGAGAAATAATAAAACATTCTACCAACAAGTACTGGAAAACAAAAGAAAGACCGCTTTCTATCAACCTGTTGCAGAAGTCACTCCTGTAGATGTCTAGGAAGAGAAATAGTAACCCGGTAATCGCCATGAATAACCAAGGCAACAAGATAGCTCAGAAAGAAAGTGAAAAATCTCCAGAGAAGGCACTTAAAGATACAGAAATATGTGACTTAAATGACAGAGAATTCATGATTGCAGTTCTGAAAAAACTCAACGA
Organism: Rhinolophus sinicus; assembly: GCF_057876585.1. Lineage (NCBI taxonomy): Eukaryota > Metazoa > Chordata > Mammalia > Chiroptera > Rhinolophidae > Rhinolophus > Rhinolophus sinicus. The sequence goes on from NC_142518.1 coordinate 95,252,168, forward strand.
GATACAAGAAAACACAGATAGGCAGTTAAAGGAACTCAGAAACTCAATCAAAGAACAGCATGAACATTTTACGAAAGAGATTGAAATTTTAAAAAAGAACCAAAGAGAATTTCTGGAGATTAAGAACTCAATACAAGAAATTAAGAATGAAATAACCAGCTTAGGTAGTAGAGTCGACCAGATGGAGGAAAGAATCAGTGACATCGAAGATAGAAACCTGGAAATGACACAGATAGAAGAAGAAAGAGACTTGAGACTTAAAAGAAATGAAAGAACTCTACAAGAACTTTCTGACTCCATCAGAAAGAGCAATATAAGAATAATGGGCATACCAGAAGGAGAAGAAAGAGAGAAGGGAACAGAGAATATATTCAAACAAATTGTCGATGAGAACTTCCCAAATTTGTGGACAGAACTGGACCCTCGAATCCAAGAAGCAAATAGAACACCTAGTTACCTCAATCCCAACAGACCTTCTCCAAGGCACATTGTATTGAAGATGTCTAAAATCAACGACAAAGAAAGAATCCTCAAGGCAGCCAGGGAAAAGAAGACGGTAACTTACAAAGGAAAGCCCATTAGATTATCATCAGATTTTTCAGCAGAAACTCTACAAGCCAGGAGGGAGTGGAACCACATATTCAAACTATTGAAAGAGAGAAGCCATGAGGCAAGAATAATATATCCAGCAAAGATATCCTTTAGATATGAAGGAGGAATAAAGACCTTTCCAGCCATACAGAAGCTGAGGGAATTTTCTAATACACGACCTGCACTACAAGAAATACTAAAGGAGGCTATTCGACCACCATCAACAGGGACAATTTGTGGCAACCAAAACTCAAAAAGGGGGAGAGTCAAGGCCTGAACTGGAATATGGGAATGGAGAAAGTAAGCGTGCTGAAGAAAATGGAATACTCTAATTATCAAACTTTCTTTTACATAAACTTAAGGGTAACCACTCAAAATAAATCCAGAATTGAAATATATACTGAAATAAAAGAAGAAACAGAGGGAAACATCATAGAATACCACCACACAGAAATAACAGACAACAACAAAAAGGCAAAGAAACAATGGAGACACAGCCTTACCAGAAAACTAAAGATAGAATGACAGGAAATCCTCACATATCAATAATCACCCTAAATGTAAATGGACTGAACTCACCAATAAAAACACACAGAGTAGCAGATTGGATCAAAAAATTAAACCCAACCATATGCTGTCTCCAAGAGACACATCTCAGCTACAAGGACAAGCATAGACTCAAAGGGAAAGGGTGGAAATTGACACTCCAAGCAAATGGTACCCAGAGAAAATCAGGTGTAGCCATAATGATATCAGATGAAACAGACTTCAAGGTGAAAAAGATAACAAGAGACAAAGATGGACATTTCATAATGGTGAAGGGGACTGTACAACAAGAAGACATAACAGTCATCAATATTAATGCCCCCAATCAGGGAGCACCGAAATACACCAAGCAACTACTAACAGAACTAAAGGGAGAAATTGACCAAAACACAATTATACTAGGGGACTTAAATACACCATTAACAGCTATGGACAGATCATCCAAACAGAAAATAAATAACGAAATAGTAGCCTTAAATGACACATTAGATGAAATAGACATAATTGACATTTATAGAGCACTTCATCCGAAAACATGAGACTACACATTCTTTTCAAGTGTACATGGAACATTCTCAAGGATAGACCATATATTGGGACATAAAATCAGTCTCAACAAATTTAAGAAGATTGAAATCATACCATGCATATTCTCTGATCACAAGGCTTTGAAATTGGATATCAACTATAAAAAGAAAGCTGGGAAAAACACAAATACATGGAGATTAAACAACATACTTTTAAAGAAGGACTGGGTCAAAGAAGAAATTAGAGGAGAGATCAAAAGGTACATAGAAACAAATGACAATGAAAATACATCCTACCAAAATTTTTGGGATGCAGCGAAAGCAGTTTTAAGAGGGAAATTTATCTCATTACAGGCCTATCTCAAGAAACAAGAAAACTCCCAAATTAATAACCTCATGTTACACCTTAAAGAACTAGAAAAAGAAGAACAAGTAAAACCCAAGGTCAGCAGAAGAAAGGAAATAACAAAAATTAGAGCAGAACTAAATGAAATAGAGAACAAAAAAACAATAGAAAAAATTAATGTGACAAAGAGCTGGTTCTTTGAGAAGATTAACAAAATTGACAAACCCTTGGCTAGACTTACTAAGATAAGAAGAGAGAAGACACTGATTAACAAAATCAGAAACGTAAAAGGGGAAGTTATCACGGACACCACACAAATACAAAGGATCATCCAAGAATACTATGAAGGACTATATGCCACCAAATTCAACAACCTAGAAGAAATGGACAAGTTCTTAGAAACATATAGCCTTCCAAGGCTGAACCATGAAGAACTGGAAAATCTAAACAGACCGATCACCAGTAACGAAATTGAATCAGTTATCCAAAACCTTCCCAAAAGCAAAAGTCCGGGACCAGATGGCTTCACTAGTGAATTCTACCAAACCTTCAAAGAGGATCTAATACCAATTCTGCACAAACTCTTCCAAAAAATTGAAGAAGAGACAGTACTCCCTAACTCATTTTATGAGACCAACATTACCCTGATACCAAAACCTGGTCAGGACAGCACAAAAAAAGAAAACTGCAGACCAATATCTCTAATGAATACCGATGCAAAAATCCTAAATAAAATTCTAGCAAATCGAATACAACAATGCATTAAAAAGATTATTCATCACGACCAATTGGGGTTTATCCCCGGGGCACAAGGATGGTTCAACATACGCAAATCCATCAATGTGATACATCACATAAACAAAATAAAGGACAAAAATCATATGATTATATCGATGCAGAAAAAGCATTTGACAAGATACAACATCCATTTATGATTAAAACACTTAATAAAATGGGTATAGAAGGAAAATACCTTAACATAATAAAGGCCATATATGACAAGCCCTCTGCTAATCTCATAATTAATGGAGAAAAACTGAAGCCCTTTGCTCTACGTTCAGGAACACGACAGGGATGTCCCCTATCACCTCTGCTTTTCAACATAGTGTTGGAAGTCCTTGCCAGAGCAATCAGGCAAGAGAAAGAAATAAAAGGCATCCAAATTGGGAATGAAGAAGTTAAATTATCACTCTTTGCAGATGACATGATGCTATATATAGAAAACCCTAAAGACTCCACCAAAAAGCTATTAGAAACAATCAACGAATACAGTAAAGTTGCCGGCTACAAAATCAACGCACAAAAGTCCATTGCCTTCCTATATACTCACAATGAAATCTCAGAAAAAGAAATACAAAAAACAATTCCTTTTGCAATTGCAGCAAAAAGAATAAAATACCTAGGAATAAACTTAACCAAGGATGTGAAAGACCTATATGCTGAAAACTATAAGACATTTTTGAAAGAAATTGAAGAAGACACAAAGAAATGGAAAGACATTCCGTGCTCATGGATTGGAAGAATCAACATAGTTAAAATGGCCATATTACCCACAGCAATATACAGATTCAATGCAATCCCCATCAAAATCCCAATGGCATATTTTAAAGAAATAGAACAAAAAAATCATCAGATTTGTTTGGAACCACAAAAGACCCCGAATAGCCAAAGCAATCTTAAGGAAAAAGAACAATAATGGAGGTATCACACTTCCTGACTTTGGCTTGTACTACAGGGCCACAATAATCAAAACAGCATGGTATTGGCAGAAAAACAGACACATAGACCAATGGAATAGAATTGAGAACCCAGAAATAAAACCACATAAATATGGACAGATAATTTTTGACAAAGAAGCTAAAAACATACAATGGAGCAAAGACAGCCTCTTCAATAAATGGTGCTGGGAGAATTGGATAGCCACGTGCAAAAGAATGAAACTGGACTGCTATTTGTCACCATGTACCAAAGTTAATTCAAAATGGATCAAAGACTTAAGCATAAGACCTGACACAATAAACTGCATAGAAGAAAACATAGGTAGTAAACTTATGGACCTTGGGTTCAAAGAGCATTTTATGAACTTGACTCCAAAGGCAATGGAAGTAAAAGCTAAAATAAACGAATGGGACTATATGAAACTTAAAAGCTTCTGCACAGCAAAAGAAACCATTGACAAAATAAAGAGGCCACCCACTGAATGGGAGAAGATTTTTGCAAACAGTGCCTCCGATAAGGTGCTAGTATCCAGAATATACAAGGAACTCATGCAACTCAACAACAAAAAAACAAACAACCCAATTGAAAAATGGGCAGAGGACTTGAAGAGACATTTCTCCAAAGAGGACATACAAATGGCAAATAGGCATATGAAAAAATGCTCAACATCACTAATCATCAGAGAAATGCAAATCAAAACCACAATGAGATATCACCTCACCCCAGTCAGAATGGCTATCATCAACAAGACAAATAGTAACAAGTGTTGGAGAGGCTGTGGAGAAAAAGGAACCCTCATACACTGTTGGTGGGAATGCAGACTGGTGCAGCCGTTAGGGAAGGCAGTGTGGAGGTTCCTCAAAGAATTACGAATAGAATTGCCATATGACCCAGCAATCCCTCTCCTGGGTATCTACCCAAAAAATCTGAAAACATTTAGAGATAAAGACACGTGTGCTCCAATGTTCATTGCAGCTTTGTTTACGGTGGCCAAGACATGGAAACAACCAAAATGTCCTTTGATAGATGAATGGATAAAGAAGTTGTGGTATATATACACAATGGAATACTATTCGGCAGTAAGAAAAGATGATGCAGGAACATTTGTGACAACATGGATGGATCTTGAGAGAGTAATGCTGAGCGAAACAAGTCAGACAGAAAAAGCAGAGAACCATGTGATTTCACTGATATGTGGTATATAAACCAAGAACAACAAAAGAACAAGACAAACAAATGAGAAACAGAAACTCATAGACACAGACAATAGTTTAGTGGTTGCCAGAGGTTAAGGGGGGCGGGGGGTGGGGGGTGGGAGATGAGGGTAAGGGGGATCGAATATATGGTGATGGAATGAGAACTGACTCTGGGTGATGAACACACAATGGGATTTATAGATGATGTAATACAGAATTGTACACCTGAAATCTATGTAATTTTACTAACAATTGTCACCCCAAAAAATTTAATAAAATTAAATTAAAAAAAAAAGAAAGTAAAAAAAGTAAAGATGCCTCAGGGACTACAATGGGTGGGGTTTCACAGAAAGCTATTTGGGCACCACCCCGGTTCAATCAAAGTTACCCAACTTTTATCTGTTTTGTAGATTGGGGCTTAGTGTATGGTCTTGGAGAAAGGGTTCATTGCTGTATCATTTAGGTATAGGAAATAGAGATTAACCTGGATAACAAGCAAAAGGAATGGGGGGATGGGGGATAGAGGTTTGTTTTTTTTTCTTGGAAATGGGAGAAGTTGCAGTAAAAGCTAACTGCCAGTTGTCAGAAAGAATAGGAACAGGGCAGCTCTGGTGATCTTAGATGTGGGAACTCAGGGACAGTTTCATCAGGTTATTTCTGCTGGGATGAATCAGCTCCCACTGGTCTTCTCCCCTTTGTCACTTTATTTTGCTTCACATCTATAGTCTTTGGAGAGAGACTGGCTTAACTTGGTTCAGAGGAAGGCAAGAAATCTTCATTGACATTCTCACCAAGACAACATGAAATGAGGAAGAGATAGCTCCTCAAAAGAAAATCCACGTTTTCTTACCAGAGAAAGGGGTTCCTAGGAAGGTAAAACAGCAGTTGTATACTATAAACAGTAAAAAATACAAAAAACAAAAAAACGCACAACAGTTTGAAAATCTATGATCTGGATTAGGACTCAGCAAACTACGGCCTCTGTGTCAAATCCTGCCAAGTGACCTGTTTTTGTAAGGCCTGTGAGCTAAGAATGGTTTATACATTTTTTTTAAAAACAACATGGATGGATCTTGAGATTATAATGCTAAGCAAAATAAGTCAGACAGAAAAAGTAGAGAACCATATGATTTCACTGATATGTGGTATATAAACCAAAAACAACAAAAGAAGAAGACAAACAAATGAGAAACAGAAACTCATAGACACAGACAATAGTTTAGTGGTTGCCAGTGGGTAAGGGGGTGGGGGTGGGGGGTGGGAGATGAGGGTAAGGGGGATCGAATATATGGTGATGGAAGGAGAACTGACTCTGGGTGGTGAACACACAATGGGATTTATAGATGATGTATTACAGAATTGTACACCTGAAATCTATGTAACTTTACTAATAAATTGTATGATATGCAAATTATATCTCAATAAAGCTATTGAAAATGAAAAAAAGAAGAACATGCAAGAGACTATCTGTGGTCCGCGTTGCCTCAATTATTTACTATGTGGTCCCTCTCAGAAAAAGTTTGCTGACTCCTGCTCTAGTTCAGCTCTCTCAGTTTACACCCAAGGAGGCTATCTGTAACCCAGAGAGGGCAGAGTGGGGTGACCTGCCCATGCTCACTCATTCTCTAACCTATCCCCTGTCAACTCACAGCAGAACCCCAAAATGAGCAATCTGTTCTCTAGAGTATTTCGAGATGAAACCCAAAGCCCTGCTGCTAAAGGTTGCCCAATCTGAAGTAACAAACTCTTGGTTAGACTTGAGAAATTGAGAAACCTTTCCTTCCCAGTAGATGTTTCCAGTGGTACCTGCTAGCTCCGTGCTACTTGGGATTTAAAAACATAATTTATTTTCTTCGCCAAAGCCCCTACTTCTAACACCTTGCAACATTTACAAATTGCTTCAGTAGAAGAAATCCTTAGAAAGTGTGCTAAGTAAGACTTTGTATCCCTTATCATAAAACATTTAAAGTAAATTTTAAGAATGGATTTAGAACAGGATTGAAGGGTGTTTCATCTTGCTCCTTCAGGATTAAATGTGCACATGAGCCTTTTGCTGTGAAAATCGCCCCACGGTAATGCTAAGCTCTGCTCTAGGGAATGTTGGTGAGCAGGCCTTGTGCCTGCCCCTCCATTTCTAGGCTGGTGTTAGGTGTTAGGTGCTTTGGTGGTTGCTTGCCCCCAAATTAAGCTGTGATCTCTTTCTGGAGGCAGGAGTATAATTCTTCAGGATAGACAGCATGGAATAACATGTTGGTAATGTTATTGTCCTAACCAGGAGCACATCTTTCACAGCACCCTTTCATCCATGGAGAGGAGTAGGGGCCCCGGAAGCAGAGCCTTGCGTGGAGGTGCCAGTGTCTGCAGTCTCTCCGGTTTTGCTTCTGGAACAACTTGTGGCCTCTACTTCGGTTTGCAGTGGGTGTCCAGATCTGTTCTCATTCTTGGGCCTACTTCTTTGTTCCCCTCCTTGTACCAGCCCCAGTCCATTTCATGTGCTCTCCTCGGCCTTGGCTCCCAGGACTGGATTCTGAGTTAGCGCCCGGGTCCCTGATTACTGGAGGAGGACTTCTATAGCCGTCATTATCTTTTTCTCCCTCTGGCCTCTCATCCCTGGGCTCCAGTTGAGTCCTAGTACCCATAATGAAGTGAAGGAGTGGTCCAAGGTCTCCAAAATAAGAAATTTGCTCTTGATACTTTTTTCTAGCTTTGGGGAAAATTCACTCTAATGGGATGCTGACTGTACTGGTCCCTCACCCTCTTTTCCTTGTGAAGTCTCTGCTGGAAAATCAGTCAATCCCTAGTTGGAGTATTTGGGGGTAGCTTTGCTTTTTTTGTTTTATTTTGTTTTTGAGGCAAAGGAGATCACAGACTCAAATCCATTCCTACACAACAATGGAGGCTGAGAGAGAATGTAGGTCCAGGTAGGGCTAAGAATAATTGTGCTCCTGGCATATGCGTGGCCCTCATGTAACCTTGAAGATTAGGGCAAATTGTGTCTGGAGCATCCCAAACTACAGTATAAAACCCCAGACACCAGACTTGGACTATTCATTTCACAACTTTCAGTCGCATTTTCTGAGGCTGGGAAACACAGAAACAGTTGAGCTATTTGTTTGGAGATTCTTCAGTGAAGTTGATGAGCCACTCTCTTTCCAGGAGTGCTTGAAAATGCCAAGAAACTTCATGGATCATTTCGCTGCTCTCGATTCTCTCTTGGGTCATTGTTGGCCTTCGTCCCAGGCCTCCTCTGGTAGCCAACTCCCTCATTCCAGCAATCATTTCTTTGCAGGAGTTTGCTTCTAACCTTTCAGCGTGTGTCCCAAATATTTAGTGATGGACTCAATCCAGTAGAATGATTTTCCCCCCTTTAACTCATTTAAATTACTTAGGAAAAATGAAAGCTGTAAGCTGAATAAACATTGCAGTTATCTCATCCCAGTCACTCCTGGTTGGAGCCTCCCCAATCTAGCAGTTCCTGGGGCCCCTTTCGTTCTGCCTCTCACCTTCCTTGCTGATCCAAGGGCACTTGGGCTTTAACAATCCAGTCCCATGCGCTGGGCTTCTTTGTAACATACCAGCCACCATTGCTCCTTGAGCAATCAAGCCTTCTGTATGCTCCTCTTTGTTTCCTTCAGGTTTATGATGGGGCATGACACCAGCCATTGATTACCTGACCATGTAGCCTGGCTTAGCTGTACGAAGATGGAAAGAGTTGGCTTCGCTCTGGAGGGGAACAGGGCCGAGGGTTGGCACAGGGTAAAGCTGCATCAGACTCCTGGGCTCTGTTTACTACTTGCTATTTTGAGACTTCCTTCCCATGGAACTGTCGCATGGCTCCAATGCTAGAAAGAAGTGTGAGATGCGATCCATGTGAAGGAAGAATTTTGACTGTGTTGAAACATTATATTTACCTTCCAAGACTCTCTTGGTGCTGTCTGCTCATGCAAACTGAGAGGAAATGGAGGTCTGTGGAGATTAGATTACCTAACTCCTTGGAGGCCAAAACAAGAAAGGAAGAAAGAGAGAAAGAGAGAAAGAAAGAAGGAAAGACGGAAAGAAAAAAGAATAAAAAGGAAACTGCTTGGTCCTATTTTTCTTCACAGTCCAAGGGAATATGTGTATCTTGCCTAAATTAGGTATCTAACTGCTTGCATTATCCTTAGCACTTGATCTGTGTGTGTGGAAACAGTCCCAGTGAAGTCCTTTCTACTTAGTGGTTATTACAGTTGAGGCTCTGGGAAAGCTATAAGAACAGGCTCTTTTTGACTCTAGCATCATATTATGGTTTCTAAAAGATAGACATTTTATTCACATAGCTCTGACTGCTTGTAAAAGGGGAAACACACGTCCAAGATTTTCAGACAAAAGAATCCCCTTCAGCATGGAAGGAAGGACAGGGAGCCATGGGCAATAGGCAAATTAACCAGAGTGCCCTTGCCTACTTCCAGGAAAAATAGAAAGCATATTAAGAACAGGAAGAAGCCACTTACCTAACTTTTCCATCTTTGGAGGATTTACTTTAATCATATCTTTCAGCTCTTTCGCCATCCCCAACACTTCCTGACTTCTCCTTGAACAGATCTAGGTGTCTCTCTGGAGCCTGAGCTGTTCTCTCGCGGGCTCTGTTGCCCTGCCTCTCATAAGCTGTTCCATATGCTTGGGCCCTTTGTTCTCACAGTGCTAGGTTTTACAGTTTCTAGGAGTTTCTTGTTTTTCCAATGGGATCTTTGGGGACTTGCACCTCCTGCTAATATACAAATTATTTTCTCAGTTGTGTCACATCCGTTCCTAATTTTGAAAACATTTTATAAGGAGCTTTCCCATGTAAGGACCAGCCAGAGGAATACAGGAAGAAACCTACGCAAAATCTCAATTCCCCAGGTGAACCTCTTAGACACCATCTTGGGAGGAAGGAAAAATGTCCCAAGACTTTTGTCCTGGTAAGTCAAAGGAAGGCAGAAAAGCTCCGCCGTAGCTATGAATGTTTAGGATACACCTGTAGTTTGTTCACCCAGTAGGTAGGCCAGGCCTGTTTTTTAGAACTAAAGATAGTCAGGTGGAAAGCTAATGGTTCAGAGAAATGAACTGTGGAAGCTTCAAGGGGTTGAAGTTAGAACAGAGTTTAGGTGGCTGCCCTTACCTCCCCGATCCAAACAGGGAGCTGCAGGGTTAGGTCTCTCCATCACCCTTTGTTTGATGTTAGTGCCTGCCCTGAGAGACCCTGGCTGTGTCCAGGAAGTGTGGCTGTGCCCACAGAGAGTGGCAGTGCCCTGAAAGCCCTGGCTGAGTCCAGGAAGTCTGGCTGTGCCCACAGAGAGTGGCAGTGCCCTGAGAGCCCTGGCTGTGTCCAGGAAGTGTGGCTGTGCCCACAGAGAGTGGCAGTGCCCTGAGAAATCCTAGCTGTGCCCGGGGAAACTAGTGGTACCCTAAGAAGTCCAGGAAGTCTGGCCGTGCCCAGAAGCACTGGTGGTGCCCTGAGAAACCCTGGCTGTGCCCAGAGAGCCTGGCTGTGTCCAGGATATTGCATTCACCTCCAGGCTCCTCGCACAGGGCCCCTCGCGGAAGACGCTTATCGCGTAGATTGTGAGGCGAGAGCCTGTAGGGGTGGAGTGTGGGGGCAGAGCCCCAGAAAGTAGTTTCCAGGCTCTCGGCCTCACATAGACAGGTGCTGGCTCAGGTAGTAAATGGCCATCAACTGTGATTGGATGGCCATCAGCTGTGGCTAGTTGGCCGTCAGCTGTAACCAGTGAGCCATTGGCCACTAATATAACTGCTGTGGCTACGCTAGCAGAGGAGAAAAAGAGAGAAGAACTGGGGCTAGCAAGAAGATGGCGGCTGGGCTGGCAAGTGTGGATGGTGGTTTGCGGACAGTGTGGATCCAGCCTCCAGTGAGAGCATAGTGCCGCCAGAGAGAATATAGTGGTATGACTCCCCTACCTATGGCTCCGTGGGTGTTCCTTTTTGGCCTCACCATATCCTGCGTTCTTGTATGAGGAGCGGGAGCAGAGACCTCCCCACCCGGACGCCCCGCACGACAGTGCCTTAAATAACTTCAGTCTTGCTTTATTTTTTTAGTCTTGCTTTTTGAAGCAACCGGTGCTAAAAATATAGACAGCCTAATAGTTGGATTCACATCTATGCCAGACTAATGTACCCAGGAAATAGCATGGTAGAAAGCTGTGGTTTTACTGCTATATACTGTGTTTCCCTGAAAATAAGACCTAACCGGAAAACAAGCCCTAGCATGATTTTTCGGGATGACATCCTCTGAGCATAAGCCCTAATGCATCTTGGAGCAAGACTTAATATAAGACCTGGTCTTATTTTCGGGGAAACACGGTATTAGAATCACCTGGGGAGCTTTTAAACTTGCCCATGACCAGACCCCACCTCCAGGAACTCTTGCTGTAATTGGCCTAGGGTGGGGCCTGGGTGTTGGGCTGCTTTCGAGCTCCCTAGGTGATACTAATGTGCAGTCAAGATTAAGAACCACTGGTGTAAATGAAAGAACATGGCCTTTGGAGTTAGTCAGAACTAGGTTCAAATCTTAGTTCTTCTCCTTAATAACAATGGAATCTCCTGATGTTCAATTTCCTTGTCTATAAACCAGGGATAACAATCCTACCTCTCTCAGAGGGAATGAGCTAGGGTATATAAACCACTTAACAATGCCTGGCATGCAATAGTCTCTTAATAAACGCCACTCTTCCCAATGCACACATGCTATCTTTTAAATCATTAAGCTTCAGCAGTAGTATATAGACATTATTTAATTTTTGTATAGATCAAAATACATTAGGTAGAAAAAAAGCTAATGTTGCGGAAGAACATTTAGCTGAGGGTTCAACATTTAGACCTAGGCTTTCTGGCCTGGAAGAATTTGATGGCATCATCCTTCAGCGATTAGAACTTGGAAACCAGGACACAAAGTGCTGTGTATAGTTTACAAATATGCGGTTGTACAAAGACCACAGGAGGGAGACATGGTTTGACAATAGCTCATATGAAAAAGACCTTGGGGGTTTGAGTGAACCACAAGTTAAATAAGTGTGGACAGTGCCATGTGATTGCCAAAACAGCCAACAGAATCTAATAACACCCAGAGAAAGGAGCAAAGTAGCCCATTATGTGCCTGCACTGGCCCAGGCAGTCCACTTCAGAGGATGTCTCCCACCTCTGGGCATCACTGCCAGAGGGCCTTAGATGAATCCAGAGGTGATAAAGATGGTGAGTAGAAAGGATTTCACATGGAGAACAGTTGAAGGAATCAGGGAATTTGAGAGGCTGCATTGACTGTCATCAAATCCTTACCAAGTAGAAGGATGTCACTTCTTCTGTGTTGTACCAGAGGGCAGGACTAAAACCAGTAAATGGAAATAATTCAGCTCATCATTGGGTGCTGGGTCCAAAGAGATCACTTTGGCTAATCTAGGAGACAATGATTTTAAAAGGATCTTACATTTTTAAAATTTCTCTCTCATATAAACAACTCATTATCTTGTGGAAGCTCTGTTACTGACAAGCTGTATGATCCTGGACAAGTCTTTTTGTCTCTCTAGGCTTTAGCAAAATGATGTTGGCTAACTGATATTAAAGAACTCTTACAGCAAATGTTTATTTAGCATCTATTATATGCTAGTCACTATACTCAGATATTTCTGCCACCTACGCTATTTCAGTACTTATTAACAGCACTTACTCTTTGTCACATTCACCACAACCTCCCCAGATCATCCCAGTCTAAACCCAGGTGTTGGGATTGAACTGAAGTAAGACACACTGGGTTTTTAGACCAGAACACTAAGAGACTAAGGAAAATTGCCTATATGGGAATTGATGAGGGTGATTTGGAATTAAATCCAGATTTACCCCTGAAGAAGATAAATGCTCCTTAGAAGAGGGCTTCTTAAGAATGGATCAAGGACTTCCGGAAAAATGGCGGAGTGAGGTGAGCTTCTGTAAAGCTCCCCTGGAATTTACAAAGAATCGAACAACAAAAACTCCACAAAGGACTCCCTGCACAGCAGACAAGCAACACGAAGAGGCCCACTACCGACTGAAATCACCTACAGGTGGGAGATTCGCGCGAGTGGAGGGAGGAGGAAAGGGAGAAGTGCGCGGAGACGGAGACGCGCGGGCGCAGGACGCAGACCTAGCTCAGTGCGCCGAACTCGCTGCTTCCCGGAACTACCGCAGCTGCGGGAGAGGGAAGAACTCGGACTGCTAGGGCTCCGCTTGTGGCCCACAGGGCTGAGGGGGCAGCATATAACACGGCTGAACCCAACGCTCACGGCAGAGACCTCGGAGAAAAGACTGAGGGAAAAAGGCTGAAAACGGTGGTTTAAGCCCTCACTGCCGAGCAGAGAACGGAGCCTTAGGCACTGAGACTAGCCGCCCCTTCCCACCCCTCCCAGAGCTCGCCCGGCCCCCACCTGCCCGGTGCTAGAAGCGAAACAGTAGCAGTGTCAGATCAAAACAACAGAAAATTTGCTATTTTGAGAACTGTGACCACAGACACAAATTCACAGCCCAACTAGTTCCGGCAAAGGGGAGAGAGCTGTGGAAGCAGGATCGGCTGTGGTGGTGGTCGCCGCCATTGCTCTGGGCCACCTCTCACAACTCACCCCGCCCCTGACCCCACCTATCTGGGCGGATCCCTGCAGGAGTAAACAGAACTGCTGAAATATACGGGCTCTGAATCAGCAGCTGGAAGAGCTTTCGAACATCAAAAGCTCTCCGCATACCCACCGGGACACTGCGCCCTGTGACCTAGACGAACTATTAACAGAGGAGAAGCCCGTCTCCCAGGGAATCCCCCCATTGCGTGAGAAGTTGGAATAGTGCAGAGAAAACATAGCACTACTGTGTGGGAGAAGAAAAATAAGTTGCAGTTGGAGAAATAATAAAACATTCTACCAACAAGTACTGGCAAACAAAAGAAAGACCGCTTTCTATCAACCTGTTGCAGAAGTCACTCCTGTAGATGTCTAGGAAGAGAAATAGTAAACCAGTAATCGCCATGAATAACCAAGGCAACAAGATAGCTCAGAAAGAAAGTGAAAAATCTCCAGAGAAGGCACTTAAAGATACAGAAATATGTGACTTAAATGACAGAGAATTCAAGATTGCAGTTCTGAAAAAACTCAACGAGATACAAGAAAACACAGATAGGCAGTTAAAGGAACTCAGAAACTCAATCAAAGAACAGCATGAGCATTTTACGAAAGAGATTGAAATCTTAAAAAAGAACCAAATAGAATTTCTGGAGATTAAGAACTCAATAGAAGAAATTAAGAATGAAATAACCAGCTTAGGTAGTAGAGTTGACCAGATGGAGCAAAGAATCAGTGACATCGAAGATAGAAACCTGGAAATGACACAAATTGAAGAAGAAAGAGACTTGAGACTTAAAAGAAATGAAAGAACTCTACAAGAACTTTCTGACTCCATCAGAAAGAGCAATATAAGAATAATGGGCATAACAGAAGGAGAAGAAAGAGAGAAGGGAACAGAGAATATATTCAAACAAATTGTCGATGAGAACTTCCCAAATTTGTGGACAGAACTGGACCCTCGAATCCAAGAAGCAAATAGAACACCTAGTTACCTCAATCCCAACGGACCTTGTCCAAGGCACATTGTATTGAAGATGTCTAAAATCAACGACAAAGAAAGAATCCTCAAGGCAGCCAGGGAAAAGAAGACGGTAACTTACAAAGGAAAGCCCATTAGATTATCATCAGATTTTTCAGCAGAAACTCTACAAGCCAGGAGGGAGTGGAACCAAATATTCAAACTATTGAAAGAAAGAAACCATGAGCCAAGAATAATATATCCAGCAAAGATATCCTTTAGATATGAAGGAGGAATAAAGACCTTTCCAGCCATACAGAAGCTGAGGGAATTCTCTAATACACGACCTGCACTACAAGAAATACTAAAGGAGGCCATTCGACCACCATCAACAGGGACAATTTGTGGCAAACAAAACTCAAAAAGGGGGAGAGTAAAGGCCTGAACCAGAATATGGGAATGGAGAAAGTAAGCGTGCTGAAGAAAATGGAATACATTAAATATCAAACTTTCTTTTACATAAACTTAAGGGTAACCACTCAAAATAAATCCAGAATTGAAATACATACTGAAATAAAAAAAGAAACAGAGGGAAACATCATAGAATACCACCACACAGAAATAATAGACAACAACAAAAAGGCAAAGAAACAATGGAGACACAACCTTACCAGAAAACTAAGGATAGAATGACAGGAAATCCTCACACATCAATAATTACTCTAAATGTAAATGGACTGAACTCACCAATAAAAAGGCACAGAGTAGCAGATTGGATCAAAAAACTAAACCCAACCATATGCTGTCTCCAAGAGACACATCTCAGCTACAAGGACAAGCATAGACTCAAAGTGAAAGGGTGGAAATTGACACTCCAAGCAAATGGTACCCAGAGAAAATCAGGTGTAGCCATAATGATATCAGATGAAACAGACTTCAAGGTGAAAAAGATAACAAGAGACAAAGATGGACATTTCATAATGGTGAAGGGGACTGTACAACAAGAAGACATAACAGTCATCAATATTTATGCCCCCAATCAGGGAGCACCGAAATACACCAAGCAACTTCTAACAGAACTAAAGGGAGAAATTGACCAAAACACAATTATACTAGGGGACTTAAATACATCATTGACAGCTATGGATAGATCATCCAAACAGAAAATAAATAACGAAATAGTAGCCCTAAATGACACATTAGATGCAATGGACATAATTGACATTTATAGAGCACTTCATCCGAAAACATGAGACTACACATTCTTTTCAAGTGTACATGGAACATTCTCAAGGATAGACCATATATTGGGACATAAAATCAGTCTCAACAAATTTAAGAAGATTGAAATCATACCATGCATATTCTCTGATCACAAGGCTTTGAAATTGGATATCAACTGTAAAAAGAAAGTGGGGAAAAACACAAATACATGGAGACTAAACAACATACTTTTAAAGAAGGACTGGGTCAAAGAAGAAATTAGAGGAGAGATCAAAAGATACATTGAAACAAATGACAATGAAAATACATCCTAGCAAAATTTTTGGGATGCAGCGAAAGCAGTTTTAAGAGGGAAATTTATCTCATTACAGGCCTATCTCAAGAAACAAGGAAAACTCCCAAATAAATAACCTCATGTTACACCTTAAAGAAGTAGAAAAAGAAGAACAAGTAAAACCCAAGGTCAGCAGAAGAAAGGAAATAACAAAAATTAGAGCAGAACTAAATGAAATAGAGAACAAAAAGACAATAGAAAAAATTAATATGACAAAGAGCTGGTTCTTTGAAAAGATTAACAAAATTGACAAACCCTTGGCTAGACTTACTAAGATAAAAAGAGAGAAGACACTGATTAACAAAATCAGAAACGTAAAAGGGGAAGTTATCACGGACACCATAGAAATACAAAAGATCATCCAAGAATACTATGAAGGACTATATGCCACCAAATTCAACAACCTAGAAGAAATGGACAAGTTCTTAGAAACATATAGCCTTCCAAGGCTGAACCATGAAGAACTGGAAAATCTAAACAGACCGATCACCAGTAACGAAATTGAATCAGTCATCCAAAACCTTCCCAAAAGCAAAAGTCCGGGACCAGATGGCTTCACTAGTGAATTCTACCAAACCTTCAAAGAGGATCTAATACCAATTCTGCACAAACTCTTCCAAAAAATTGAAGAAGAGACAGTACTCCCTAACTCATTTTATGAGGCCAACATTACCCTGATACCAAAACCTGGTAAGGACAGCACAAAAAAAGAAAACTACAGACCAATATCTCTGATGAACACCGATGCAAAAATCCTAAATAAAATTCTAGCAAATCGAATACAACAATGCATTAAAAAGATTATTCATCACGACCAAGTGGGGTTCATCCCCGCGGCACAAGGATGGTTCAACATACGCAAATCCATCAATGTGATACATCACATAAACAAAATAAAGGACAAAAATCATATGATTATATCAATTGATGCAGAAAAAGCATTTGACAAGATACAACATCCATTTATGATTAAAACACTTAATAAAATGGGTATAGAAGGAAAATACCTCAACATAATAAAGGCCATATATGACAAGCCCTCTGCTAATCTCATAATTAATGGAGAAAAACTGAAGCCCTTTGCTCTACGTTCAGGAACACGACAGGGATGTCCCCTATCACCTCTGCTTTTCAACATAGTGTTGGAAGTCCTTGCCAGAGCAATCAGGCAAGAGAAAGAAATAAAAGGCATCCAAATTGGGAATGAAGAAGTTAAATTATCACTCTTTGCAGATGACATGATGCTATATATAGAAAACCCTAAAGACTCCACCAAAAAGCTATTAGAAACAATCAACGAATACAGTAAAGTTGCCGGCTACAAAATCAACGCACAAAAGTCCATTGCCTTCCTATATACTAACAATGAAATCTCAGAAAAAGAAATACAAAAAACAATTCCTTTTGCAATTGCAGCAAAAAGAATAAAATACCTAGGAATAAACTTAACCAAGGATGTGAAAGACCTATATGCTGAAAAGTATAAGACTTTTTTGAAAGAAATTGAAGAAGACACAAAGAAATGGAAAGACATTCCGTGCTCATGGATTGGAAGAATCAACATAGTTAAAATGGCCATATTACCCAAAGCAATATACAGATTCAATGCAATCCCCATCAAAATCCCAATGGCATATTTTAAAGAAATAGAACAAAAAATCATCAGATTTGTTTGGAACCACAAAAGATCCCGAATAGCCAAAGCAATCTTAAGAAAAAAGAACTACAATGGAGGTATCACACTTCCTGACTTTGGCTTGTACTACAGGGCTACAATAATCAAAACAGCATGGTATTGGCAGAAAAACAGACACATAGACCAATGGAATAGAATTGAGAACCCAGAAATAAAACCACATAAATATGGACAGATAATTTTTGACAAAGAAGCTAAAAACATACAATGGAGCAAAGACAGCCTCTTCAATAAATGGTGCTGGGAGAATTGGATAACCACGTGCAAAAGAATGAAACTGGACTGCTATTTGTCACCATGTACCAAAGTTAATTCAAAATGGATCAAAGACTTAAGCATAAGACCTGACACAATAAACTGCATAGAAGAAAACATAGGTAGTAAACTTATGGACCTTGGGTTCAAAGAGCATTTTATGAACTTGACTCCAAAGGCAATGGAAGTAAAAGCTAAAATAAACGAATAGGACTATATGAAACTTAAAAGCTTCTGCACAGCAAAAGAAACCATTGACAAAATAAAGAGGCCACCAACTGAATGGGAGAAGATTTTTGCAAACAGTGCCTCCGATAAGGGGCTAGTATCCAGAATATACAAGGAACTCATGCAACTCAACAACAAAAAAACAAACAACCCAATTGAAAAATGGGCAGAGGACTTGAAGAGACATTTCTCCAAAGAGGACATACAAATGGCAAATAGACATATGAAAAAATGCTCAACATCACTAATCATCAGAGAAATGCAAATCAAAACCACAATGAGATATCACCTCACCCCAGTCAGAATGGCTATCATCAACAAGACAAACAATAACAAATGTTGGAGAGGCTGTGGAGAAAAAGGAACCCTGATACACTGTTGGTGGGAATGCAGACTGGTGCAGCCGTTATGGAAGGCAGTGTGGAGGTTTCTCAAAGAATTACGAACAGAATTGCCATATGACCCAGCAATCCCTCTTCTGGGTATCTACCCAAAAAATCTGAAAACATTTAGAGATAAAGACACGTGTGCTCCAATGTTCATTGCAGCTTTGTTTACGGTGGCCAAGACATGGAAACAACCAAAATGTCCTTCGATAAATGAATGGATAAAGAAGTTGTGGTATATATACACAATGGAATACTATTCGGCAGTAAGAAAAGATGATATAGGAACATTTATGACAACATGGATGGATCTTGAGAGAGTAATGCTGAGCGAAACAAGTCAGACAGAAAAAGCAGAGAACCATGTGATTTCACTGATATGTGGTATATAAACCAAGAACAACAAAAGAACAAGACAAACAAATGAGAAACAGAAACTCATAGACACAGACAATAGTTTAGTGGTTGCCAGAGGGTAACGGGGGCGGGGGGTGGGGCGTGGGAGATGAGGGTAAGGGGGATCGAATATATGGTGATGGAAAGAGAACTGACTCTGGGTGGTGAACACACAATGGGATTTATAGATGATGTAATACAGAATTGTACACCTGAAATCTATGTAATTTTACTAACAATTGTCACCCCAATAAATTTAATTAAAAAAAAAAAAAAAAGAATGGATCAAAAGCATTTTCTACACATGCGTATGGGTATATATGCAGGCATATGGCAGACTTTGGGAACCTCTGGTTCCATGCCTAATTATATCCAGCCCTGGCAAAATTCAGTCAAAAGTTTGTGAATCTGTGGGAGGAAGGTTAGACTGGGCTTCCTAGTGAACTGCTAAGTATTTTGAGGCAACCATGAAGTACCTTCCTGAACAATCAGACTTCAGGGGCCCTAACAGAAAGATAAAACTGAGGTTGGCCTGGATCTCTCTCTTCATCTGGATTGGCAGAGCAAAGAGCCCAGCACAGAGTGACATGAGGGTCAACTTGTGGTTAAGGAGACTTAACCCATCTTGCATCCAATTTCCCAAGAACCTCTGGTGTTTTCTGAATTCTACCTCTACCCTCATAACTGGTAGTGGACATGTAGATGTGCTCTGAGGAGGAAAAGATACCCAGCCCGTGGTTTCAGTTCTTCCTTCTAGCTAAGGGACTCCATCCACAGGCAACTTCAATGTCCAATGACTGAGTAATATTTCATTGTATATATGTACCACATCTTCTTTATCCAATCATCTATTGATGGGCACTTAGGTTGCTTCCATATCTTGGCTATTGTGAATAATGCTGCAATGAACATAGGAATGCATATATCTTTTCAAATTAATGTTTTGGATTTCTTCAGATAAGTACCCAGAGATTCTTTGTGAAGGGGAAGATAGATTGCTGGCAAGGAGGGGATCTCCTCTTTTTGTTGTTAATATATATTTTAATAGCATTACAAGTCACATATGTATATATTATCAAATATAATAATAGGTCAGCCTCTTATATTTATTTTTAACATTATACATAATATATTTATTTTAAAGTATATATTATAATATGCAAATGATAAACACATGTTTAACCTATTATGTATATATTTTAACCAAATACTAATTGCATGAAGAAGATACCAAGACAACACTCTGCCCCAAATATTTTGATATTGCTAGGATAAGGAGCTATCACACCCAAAGCCAAACCTCTGTTGCAGGTGAAACAAATGGAGGATGATACTTACCAGTGAAATTCGAGAGTATATGTGGAGATGAGGTCAACTTCAAAGCATTTGGGGAGCACTCTGGCTGGGGGGCCCTGAAACAAAATCTGAAGTTGGCCTGGATCTCTCTCTTCATCTGGATTGGCAGAGCAAAGAGCCCAGCACAGAGTGACATGAGGATCAACTTGTGGTTAAGGAGACTTAACCCATCTTACCTCCAATTTCCCAAGAACCTCTGATGTTTTCTGAATTCTACCTCTGCCCTCAGAACTGGTAGTGGACATGTAGATGTGCTCTGAGGAGGAAAAGATACCCAGCCCATGATTTCAATCCCTCCTTCTAGTTAAGGGACTCCATACACAGGCAATTTCAGGGAGCTATATTCATTCACCTCAGTCAACCCCGGTCACTCCAGCAGGCATCTTCTAGGCACCCATCGCTCCTTAGTACCTCAAGGACCTGTTTCTGACTACACTGTGTTCCTCAGTTGCCTGAACTTGGTCTGGTGGGATCTGGGGCTTTCTGCTTTCAACCATAGATTCAGATTTATTGTGTAACGATGTCAGGGCTCTCAGAAATTCTGTTAGACACACTCCTGACCTGGGAATCTGGAGACCTGAGTTCTAGCCTCAGCTTAACCATTAACCAGGAGCAGAACTTTGGCCAAATCATTTCCCCTCTCTGGAGCTCAATTTTTGCTTCAATAAAATTAAAGCGTTGGCTTGGCTGATACTGTTATTTTCTCTGTTTCATTTTCTCTCCTTTTTCATATCTTTCTACCTCCCATTTCTACACTATACCCACTTACCTTGCTGCCATTTTGTTTCGTTTTTTAGACCCGTCCCCCTGCTGCCAACCCCTGTCTCTCTTCCCCCTTTATCTTTTTTATTCGTCTTGAACCTTCCATTTCCCTTCCAGCTGTCTTGCTTTCTGTACCCTTATTCCCACTCTCTTATATGCCCTCCCTTTTTCTTAAACAGCCACCAGAAGGAATGAAGCATATTTGAGAAGCAGAACACATTGTTGAATCAAGTGTTATGGTCCACTTTCTTAATTATCTGGTGTGGGTTGCTTGAATGATAAAACAAGTTCTCACCACCTTACCCTTCATTAAGAAGCATTCACTGCAAATAGAAGTTGCTTTTTATATTTGTGTGTGACCTACAGTTGACATTTGTTTTGTGGGTCAGTAGTCACCATGAAAGAGAGGTTCCCTTGGCTGAGGCATCTGACCCACTTGGTTAGCTCAGGCTGTCAGCAGGGCATTGCTAAAGATAGTTGGCCTGGGTGGGGGCATCTTATGTGTAGCTTGGGACTTGATGAGCCTGTGAGGAGAGAAAGGAGTGCCTTGCTTGCTATATAAAGCACTGACCTTAAACACATTTCAGCCTTCAGTTTTCTCTAAGACAGAACTCCTTCTGTGATGCTCAAAGCATCAGACCTCCTTGAATTAGTGAAACTGAGAGGGAAGGGCACTTGTACTTTGTGAAAAATCCAAATTTCAGATATTTTTGAAAAGATCCTCATCAGTAAGAACATTACATAAGTGATTAGACTTAGAGCAGTGAGCACATTCTGAGTAAGCAGCAGTGGGCGGATGGGTACCAAGGACTTCACAAAGCCTTGGGTGTTCCCAGGCTGGAGACCTACCTTCAGGGAACCCTCCACAGGTATAGCCATTCTCTTCCTGGTCCATCACCACTTTTCCCATAGAGAACCAAAGGTACACCTTCACCCAGCTGGTTGAAACTATTGCAATTCCAGATTTAGTGGAATGGGAATGAAGCTTGGCTCTGTACACTTGAATTTCAACCTGATTACTCCCAGACCCCTTTCTCTACTCACATTCCCCAACCTGTGAGATTCGTTCAACTCTCTGAGGTTTCCTACATCTGAACATTCCTTCTACCTTAAGGGAAATTGTGTACTCTTTAGCGTTTAGAATTCTACTGTACTCAATAAAGCGCACTAGCTCTTTCCACTCTAGTATTTGCTATATTTACAAATGTCACCTTAGCATCCACTGAAAATGTATCAACTTCTCAATAAGATGGCCTAAGAATACAGTCAGCAGAGGAGTTTGTCAAGGGGAGCAGAAATAACTCAAGTTTCCTGTTATGATAAGAGTTTGTGTATACAGGTGTATACTCATGAAAATAAAACTCATTAAATGATACATTTAAAATTTGTACATTTCCTGCGTGTAAACTTTACCTTAAAGAAAGAATAATGAACACATTTTACACTCTAGTTAATGATATGAATGCTAAGTGTTTAGTAGTAAAGTGTATTCATGTCTGAAGCTTATTTTGAAATTAATAAAAAAAAATAAGATGGATTGATTGATGGCTGGATTGAGGGATGGGTAAATGGATAAAATGTGATATAAAGCAAATATAGCAAAATGTTAACTGAAAATAAAGCTGTCATCTTGGTGAGTCAAAGGCTCATACCCAAGGAACTGTCTTTTCTTCTCCTCATTACCATTCCACTCAGGACAATGGAAACGCCTAGGAGGCAGTCAATAAGCCTGATGAGTTCTCCAAACCAAGTGAGAAGGCATTTGGTCCTCATGAGCCTTCACCCAGCTGGCAGAGCACCTCTTTGCTTCCCAGAGTCTGCATCTGTCAAAGCCAGTGGTCAAGTGTATTGCACATAAGTTGAGAGACTCTTGGGCAAGGTCAGGTACATTTTCTCCTTAGTCTTCTCCTGTCCCAATTGCCAGATGTCAACCACAGAAACATTGGAGGCCTGGCTCCTTTGGATCTCACTCCTTGCCACCTGCCTGACTTCAGCACACTAATGTCTAAGGGTGAAATAAGCATCTTATTTTCCCAAGTCTTATTTTGTCATGCTTTTCTAGAAACATGCGCTTCTCTAGCCTTTATCTGATCATGCCAGAACTGATTTCAACATGGTAACAAAGCAATAGTGTTGACTTTAATTGTTTGCAAGCTTTTTGAGTGGAACTTCTACCTCTGTTACTCAATGCCCTCTTCTCCCTGTTGAGCCCTTTCCCACAAACTTGTTCCATGTCCCGTTCCAAAGGCTCTGAGATCCTTAATAGCAGCACTGAAAACAACCACTAATGTCATCACCTTGTTAGTGCCCAGCCCTCCTCTCTCAAAGCTATAGCCACTTGACACCCACCCCTCATCTCAGTGATGATTGTTCAAGTATTCAACAAACAGATATTGTGTGCCAACTGTATGCCAGGCAGTAAATAAGGGGCTGGGGTGGTGGTGGTTGTGGTCATGGTGGTGGTAGAGAAATGCTGACATGAGCAAACATCAATCTTTGCCTTTGATTTTTGCTCAATACGCTTAACTTAGTAGTTGAGCTACACAGAGTGGGTGAGAGGTAAGACTGCAACAGCCTATGGTAAATGGGCCAGCTAAGCAATCAGCCTTCTTCTTAGCCTGACCTCCCACCCACTCCCAAGGCTTCCATTCCCACTAAGTGCTGACATCTCCTGAATCCACATCACCACCTCACAACTCTTTTCTGAGCTGCAGACCCTGAGTGTCTCCAAGCACCTACTCAATATCTCCTCCTGGATGTTCCACAGGTCCCTCAGACTCAACATGTCCTAAACCAAACTCAGAATTTTCTTTCTAAAGCTTATTTCTTCTTCTGCATCTCCTATCTCATATCACAATCTCTTTTGAGATGCAACTCACATTTCATCTCTTCACTGTGCCTTTCTCTGACCCCCTCCAGGCAGGCTTATTGACTGCCTCCTAGGTGTTTCCATTGTCCTTTATACAAACCCCTCTCCACAGCATTTGCTATACTGTCTTTAATTTATTTCTTAACATGGCTTCCCCCATTGTACTATGAGGTCTTTCAGGGCAGGACTTGTATAGTTTA
The DNA here is from genome assembly GCF_057876585.1 of Rhinolophus sinicus. NCBI lineage: Eukaryota > Metazoa > Chordata > Mammalia > Chiroptera > Rhinolophidae > Rhinolophus > Rhinolophus sinicus. The sequence continues at coordinate 95,276,372 of NC_142518.1, forward strand.
TCATTATTTCGTATACTTGTGTCTAACATTGCATGACATGTAACAGAAACTGAGTTGTGCTAGCTGAACTAAATGGAATCGAGGGACTATGTCTGGGAAAATTCAATAAAGATTCACAGAGGAGATTATATTTATACTGGATGAGAGAACAAAACTTTGTCAGTTGTTGGGGGAGTGGGGCAGGAAGGGAAAAGGGGAGAGCAGGTTCATCCTAGACAGACAGAACAAGAGCAAAGGGTCAGAGGGTAATAAAGTATGGTGTGTTGTTGGCATGGCAGGTAGTTTAGTGCAGCTGGAAGGACAATGAGTCTGGGAGAGTCAGTACGGGCCAAATCATAAGGGACCTTCATTCTGGACTATGAGTTAAGATTTTAGCCTATACGTGTAGTCAAAGGGGAACCATTGAAGAGTTTTTTAAATGGGTGCAACATAATGAGAGCTAAGCTTCTGGAAGCTGTCCTTTCTGAAAGTCTAGAGAATATATTTCAGGACTAGGAGAGACTGGAGGCAGCGAGACCAACTAGGAGACTTACAATTATCTAGGTGAGAGATAATGAGGGCATGGACCAGGGAAGGGGTAGCTGGCATAGAGATAAATAAAACTGAACCCAGAAATAGGGTCCCTACCTCTCATGCCTAACCTAGGAAATAGATTTCAAAGAGGTCAAGTGCTCAGTGGAACTCAAAATATTTTATGAGCATACTCAATTTGAGTACTTTATTATCTAGAGTGCTAGGCCAGAAAATAACTCAACATTTTAAGTCTTTGTTGGGCTTGTGGTCTATTTGGAAACATCCACACAGCAGAATCTATAGGCTACTGTGACTAATTAGAAATTTGGAATGAGGAGCCAAAGAAGACTCCAGGGTTTTGGACCTGTGTGACTGAATGGAGGAGGAGTAGGTCTGGAATGGTGGAAGTGGGCTGAGTGTTGTCTGGGCACGTTGAGTGTGTGAGGTGCTATGAGACACCCAATTGAAGCTATCATGAAGGCAGCTGGATATGTGGGCCTGGAGCCCAGGAAAGAGATCTCAGCTGAAGATGAAGATCTGGAGTTGCCAACCTGGAGACAGAAGTGAAGCCATGGGGCAGATTAGATCACCCAAAGACAGTGTATGGAGTGAGAACAAAAAAGCACTTAGGATAGAACCCTAGGAAAGATCAAATTAGAGGGGTGGGCAGACAGAACAGGAGTCCATGAAGGAGACTAAGAAGTGGACTAAAAAGGGGGATGGGGGCACAAGGGAGTGGTAGGAGAAAAACCAGAAAATAGGATGAGATTCATGAAATAAGTCTACTCCATTGCAATATGCAAATAAACAAAAAGCACATAAAAAGATGCACAGCACCATCAGTCATTAGGAAAATGCAAATGAAAACCACAATGAGGTACCACTATACACCTACTAGGATGGCTATAATTTTAAAAAAAGAATAAGTGTTGGTGAATATGGGGAGAAATTGGAACACTCATACATTGTTGGTGGGATGTAATATGGAACAGCCATTATGAAAAATAGTGTGGTGGCTCCTCAATAAGCTAAACATAGAATTAGCATATGACCTAGCAATTCTTCTCCTAAATATACACCCAAGATAATTGAAAACAGGTGTTCAAACCACAGCTTGTAAATGAATGTTCATAGCAATAATGTTCACAATTGCCAAAAGATGGAAACAATCCAAATGTCCATCAACTGATGAATGGATAAGCAAAATTGACATCCATACAATAGAATATTATTCAGCCATAAAAAGGAATGAAATACTGATACATGCTACCACATGGATGAACTTTGAAAACATTATGGCTAAGTTAAAGAAGACAGAAATAAAAGGCCACATATAATAACTCCATTTATTTATTTTTTTCCCATCCGCCCCCAATAACTCCATTTACATGAAATATCCAGAATAGGCAAATCCATGGAGACAGAAAGCAGATTAATATTTGCTAAGTAATGGAAGCAAGGGCCAGTGAGAAGTGACTATTAACAGGAACACAGTTTGTTTTTGGGTCGATGAAAATGTTCTGGAATTAGATAATGGTGATTATTGTACACCTTGGTCAGTATACTAAAAAACACTGCGCTGTATACTTTAAAAGGTTTAATTGTATGGCATACAAATTATACCGCAATAAAACTGCTACCAAAAACGGAATGATGTGTTGATTGGCTTGTGTGAGTAAGTGGATGAGGTGCCATTTACTGGGGCAGAACAGATGGTGGGGACAGTGGAAATAAATACACCCATTCAACAGGTCGTTTCAGGTGCCTGTTAGACGTAAGTGGAGACATCAATGACGGAACAAAAGAAATAAGCCTTTGCTCTTTTTTCTAATGCGCTAGGGAGAACCTGGTAGGGACCCTGGCTGCCTAGCATTGGACTAGGAGAAGAGCTGATTAGACTGGTATTATCTGGAGCAGCTGGAGTCAGAAGTGGTTAGGAGGGGTGTGAGGTTATGAAATAGGTGCTGCACAATTATGAAGTAGGGGGCCTTGGGATGGATCCTGTATGGGGAGTCTCAGCCCAGAGTCCATTTTCATATGGGTCTACATACAGATTTTGTCCTCTGGTCATTCCATGCGTATTCAAAACAGTCTCTGGGTCTTTGTAGAGCACAGGATAGGTCAGATGGGGAGGGCTGAGACTAGAATTTCTCAGTTGTCTCATTATCCATCCCCAGTAAGCCGTGGTATTGCTCAGTAATAGATGCAGTGTCTTTCTTATTACAAGCACGATTACTTTTTTTTTTTAGATTTTATTGGGGAAGGGGAACAGTGTGTACTTCCAGGACTTTTTCCAAGTCAAGTTGTTGTCCTTTCAATCCCAGCTGTGGAGGGCGCAGCTCAGCTCCAGGTCCAGTTGCCGTTGCTAGTTGCAGGGGGTGCAGCCCACCATCCCTTGTGGGAGTTGAACTGACAACCTTGTGGCTGAGAGCACATGCTCCAACCAACTGAGCCATCTGTCCACCCGGGAGCTGAGTGGCAGCTCATTGACTTCATTCTAGTTGCGGAGGGCGCAGCTCGCTGGCCCATGTGGGAATCGAACCGATGGCCCCGTTGCCCAGGGCCCACGCTCTAACCAACTGAGCCACCCATCCACCCCACTATTACTCTTCTTGAATGATCATCCTTTCAGCTGGTATCTATAGAGCGTATGTCCCCACCACAGCAGCCATCTCTCTTCCTTCTACATAACCTGGACTAGAGGCTATGGCTATCATGGCCAGACGCATAGGTCTAAGTGTAGTCGAGGCATTGAATAGGGTCCCTCATAGCCTTTTCTGATAGGACAGCAGTGGCGGCATTTCTCAATAGGGTCTATGACCTCAAGAAGGGCACCTCTTTTGATAGAAGATATCTAGTTTCTAATTATAGGGCTGGGGCAAATAAAAAAAGAACACCAGGCATATAAGTTGGTATTAGAGCTTCGATTGGATGGGGCCGATGACGTACCTGGTATAACAGGGCATAGGACTCACTTAAGGGAATTCAGGGTCCAGTAAGCTGAAGAGTACCATCTGCCATGAACTCTACAGGATGAGTGTGAGGTCTGAATCAGGATAAGAGGCAGGAGTTTAAGAAGGTGGGGGCCGTCCGGGAATTGGAGTGATGACAGGATGAAGTGGTAGTGATCTAGATCTGGGCTGAGTGCAGTGACAGACAGCCCAGCTCACTGGCACTGGGTACTGGCATTGTGGAACAAGGTTTGGTTGGCATGCTTAAAAGTTCACAGCCAGGAGAGGAGGGGAACAACTTGGGTAGGGACTGAGAAGCATGAGGACATGCTAAGCTGTGCCTCTGGACATCTGGGTGGAGTTGGCCAAAGTTAAGTGATTAGAGATAGTCAGACCTTAGGAAGAGGCCAGAACTGGAGGTAGAGAGTTGGCAAGCACTGGCATAGAGATGGTAACAGAAGTCATGGGAGTGGATGAGCTCACCAGGTAGAGGGGGCAGAGGAGAAAGTAAGAGGCCTGCTTCTGGACCCCGGGGAGCACCAATATTTAAGGGGCTGGCAGAGAAAAGGGGAGCATGAAAAGGAGACTGAGAAGGAGTGGCCCGAGTGGAATGAGAAGGGAGTAGTCAGCAGTGACAAAGTTAAATAGAGAGGCCTTTCCATGGGTGAAATAGGAAGTCATCTGTGTTCTTGAGTCAGAACACAGGTAGGAATCAGCAGAGGGAATCCGCTTTCTTTCCTTGTTCAGGGGGAGTTGAACACTTTGTAGCTCAGGTAACTCAGGGCATTTCCTTGGTGGGCTTTGCTCACCTGGTACCCTGGTGCATCATTCTTGTGACCCAATCTACTCCTGACACTGGGCTCTAGTTACTGCTTCCCTGCAATACTGGCTTTAACTCACAGCTTGCTGGGAATCTCTGCATAATGCTTTGCATCCTTTTGACCTCCAGACACTGGGTGTGGTAAGACTCCTCTACATCACTGTATTTTTTCTCCCCTCATCCTCTTCTTCTCCAAGTCTGCTCTATGCTTGGTTTCTTCCTTCCTTCCTTCCTTTCCTTCTTTCCTCCCTCTCTCCTCCCTTTCTCTCTTCCTAGAACAAATATGTGTTTATTTTTCTTTATTTACTGTACTCCTTTTATTACAAAATAAAACTTAGACCCAGAAAATTACATAAAACAAATGTATGGGACAGTGATTTACTACAATATGAATAGCCTTGTAACTACCACCCAGGACATGAAGTAGAACTTTGCCAGCCATCCTAGAAATCCTTCCACCTGCCCCATCCCAATCACAACCCCCTCCTTTCCCCTAAATGTAACTGCTGTAGTTTTTCCTTGTGCATACAGACAGAGTTCCCATTAATTGAGCACTTACCTCCTGCCAGGACTGTATTAAGAATGCCTCAGGGTAAGGGGGGTGGGGGGCGGGGGGTGGGAGATGAGGGTAAGGGGGATCGAATATATGGTGATGGAAGGAGAACTGACTCTGGGTGATGAACACACAATGGGATTTATAGATGATGTAATACAGAATTGTACACCTGAAATCTATGTAATTTTACTAACAATTGTCACCCCAATAAATTTAATTAAAAAAAAAAAAAAGCATGCCTCATGTCTCACAACAATCCTATGAATTATGTACTATTATCCCCATTTTAAAGAGGCAGAAATTGAACTTCAGAAAGGTGTGGAAATGTGTCCAAGGTCACATGGTGCCAGAGCCAGAACTGTAACCTCAGTATATCTAACTTCCAATCCTGTGCTTTCTACCTCCACCCTACTATGTGCTACACCTCCCAGCTGAGCTCGAATAATGCCCTATGCAGGAGGCTGCCTGACTTTGTGAAGTTAGTGGTTATCACAGAACTCAATCCAGTGGCCACACCTGTAGGAAAGTAGTAAAGCTGGAGCAGCCAAGTCTCACCAGCAAACAGGCTCTATGATGTTGATTCTTGCCCTGGGGTCTGAGCCAAGCCTTTCCTGGATCCCTTAGAGAGAGAGACAGAGACACAGAGAGAGACAGAGATCATCAACACATTTGCAACTGTCTGTATTCTCTCCTTGTCATCTGATGCTAACATCCTTCCATTACCCAATGGGAAAATAAACAGTGAATGGCCATACCAGTTAAACTGTTTAATTACGTAAGTTGGGAAGAATGACATTTGTGTACATTCCCCAAAGACATGGATTAAAGAAATGACCTTTGCCTTGGTGTGAAACTAATTTGTTGCATATTGGAACTCTGATCGCTTCAGTTGGGTCAGGCATTTGGTTGCCCTGATGTTTATGTCTAAGACTGGAGATGAGGCTGAACGAAGTTCCATCTTAGGCTGGACTGATTTGTATATTAGCGTTTACTAAAACATCCCCATCTGAAATATATTTCTGAAGAAGTGTATCTTCCTGTAGCCATTGCTGGTATTTTGTAGATTGGATCGAATGTAAATGTATCTAAAACATCAAAAGAATAAGAAAAATGACCTTTGCTATGAGTCACAGAGTGGAAACAAATGCCCAAGGATCAACAATGACCATTCAAAAGACAAAGGAGCATCATTTATGGGGCCAGTGTTCTTTTTGTAACTAAAAAAAAATCTGCAACCAGAAAAAGAAATCATGGAACTAAATGTCAGGTGTCACATTGTCAGAGCTTTATTAATTACTAATTAGCAAATATTGATTCTCAAGTAACTTCATTATAGTGTTTCTCTCAGATAGTATTAGGGCTCTGTTAGTCAAAACACGAACATCTTCAAATTATACTCTTCTTCTTCAGTGCTATTTTGAAATGTGTTGTGGATACTTCCATAGTTGTTGAAATGTTTGAAACATTTAAAACATGCATGTACCACTTCAATTTCTCTCCATTTAAGCTCTGAGATGTTTGGGCTGATTTTTCTTTCTTGAGTACAGAAATATCAGTTAAAATAGGTTATGTCCATGAGGAAAGATTTATTGCTAAAATGTACACCCTTGAATTTCAAAGGAAACATGTGGTATTACAAGCTCCCCAAACCTTACGTTTCAGGAGGAGAAATAATGGGGATCAAACATAATGTGTCTCTGAAGCTTCAGTGAGCTTGATGAGCCACCACCAAAGACAGGAAGGGCCATGATTTGCAGCGTGATGGGTTTGGGGCTGCAGTTTGGATTTTTTTTTTAATGGAATGCCTTTTGAGGGGTAAAAATTGCCAAGTAAAATCTTTTTCATGTGATATTTAAACAGAGAAAATCTCCAATAGATTCCCCATAGACAGCAATAGTGGATTTCTAGCGAAATAACATCAGATGTTTATTTTCAAAATGATCCAACTCTGAACAAAATATACTCTATTTGATTAACAGAAACGTTCTTAGACAACAAAATCACTAGCTGTATAAACATGCCAGGAGCTGTTCATCTGCTTCTAACAGGAACCCCCTTACCTCAGCTGAGGGGAATGCCATTAAGTTGTAACCAAAAAATCTGACTGCTTCTTAGGCTCTGCTTACTTGCCTGCTGCCCCCACCCCTAACTTCCCTTGAGCCCTGATCCACTACATGAGCCCTTCTCCCCATCCATCTCTCCCAGGTCACAGTGGTGGCCCAAGGTGGCTTCACTTGCCATGTTTAGTCAGGAACTGGATGGAGCCAGGCCAGGTCCTATTACTTCTCTCCATCTTCAAAGCCCTGACTGACGTTCCCTCTTGGACAATGACTTCAGAAAAGATCCATTGGCCTGTACTGCGTTCCCTGGAGGAGTCTTCAAATTCGTCCTTCTTGATACTCTCTTCTCCCAAGTTGAGCTGGAGAGGCGCAGAGTAGTTTTGTTTTCCCTTGCATTGCTGGCCGAGCCCCCTTTCTCTCAGAAATCTGCTTCTGCTCCACTATTCCTGGCTGGCTACACAAAATGCAGATCTACCTTTTCCTTATCTTGGCTCCCAGCTGCTCTGCTGTATTTATACTTTCCATGATAAACCAGCACCATTGGTACCATGAATTAGGTAGCTATGAACACACATGAGTCAGGTGCAAATTTGGTCATGTTTTATTCAGATAGGTCTGCTGGAAGGCTCATTTTCTTCACCTTAGAAGCCTGACTGGTATTTTTCAAGGTAACAAATTTCTCAGACACAGAACTTTGCTTTGAGCATCTGTTACTTAATGTATAGCATCCATTACTCAAGAGAGCCAAGAACCAAGAAGCACTTTGCCTTCTAATGTTTGAAGATTGTGGACCTATGGCGGTACCATGCGAGTGAACAACAACTGAGGACTGCTGAACAGAGTTTTGTGTTAAAATCAAACCTCATAACACAATTCATTAAGACTCATGTGAGAGTTTTTACACTTGGTTCTACGGGGCATGATAACTAAGCATCAATGATAGCTAGTTCATGGAAATGGCAGTGACTAGTCAGATTTCTATACAGTCAATATAGCTATTTTAGAAAAAAATTTCTGGAAGGGAAGGAGGAAAGAAATTGCTGTCCTTAGTCTCTCTGCTGGAGGAGGTCAGTCATTGCTCTGACGACACCCAACATCAGCTTTCTATCAGGAGAACTGAGTTCAGGGATGCCCCTGTCTGGTCTAGGGCTCATGTAATCTTAAGCCAAGTAGTCCTAGGCCTCCAGGGTCACTTCTGATCCAAGGGAACCAGGAGCCTGTCAATAGGTGCTTCTGGAATGCCTGCCACAGAGTGAGGCTGTCCACTCCATGGGTCCTCCTGGGCTTTTCATCTAACGGTCTTTAGAGGGGCCTCAGGAGAGCTTTTTGTTCCACTTACTTTTTGCCTCTCTTTCCCTCTTTCCAGCTAGGTTGGAGGTGAGATCTCGAACATCCTTTTCCTTTGTCTTCCTCTATCTGACCTCCCAGGATTGCATTGTACAAGAAGGTTGAATGAGCTGAGGGTTGTGGCTTAAGCAACATTCCTTAACCTTGGCTGCACATTGGGACCATCTGGGGAGCTTTAAAAAATACCAATACCTGGGTCCCATCACCAGAGATTGTGGTCTAATTGGTCTAGGTTGTGGCTTGGGTGTTGGGAGTTTTAAAAGCTCCTTAGGTAATTCCAGGACACAATTAAGGCCAAGAGGAAGAGTTAGTATTTAATAAAGAAGTTTCAAAATACTTTCAGGTTAGCACTTTCTGAACCACCTGCCAGGGAGATTTTGGAAGCATCAGAACCAAGACCCCTGCAGTTCACACTTGCCAATCAATCTGCTTGGAGATCTCAGTCCCATCACAAAGCATTTTACCATTCTTGTGTTTTCTGTAAGTTCTAAATTTCTGTGACTTGAGATAAAGTAACCCACTTTCTTCCCTGGAGTCCCCCAGGATTTCTGGGCCCCAAAGTTTCACCCAAAGAAATGAGGCTTGTCGTGCAGGGCGGCCTGCGGGGTCTCTGCTCCCGCTCCCCACATAAGAACGCAGGATGTGGCTAGGCCAAAAAGGAACACCCACGGAGCCATAGGTAGGGGAGTCATAACACCATGGTCTCACTGGAGGCTGGATTCACACGCTGTGCGACCTGCTGTCCGCTTTTCTGCCAAATGACCGACTCTCTGACTTCCCTCGACTTCCCCCGACTCCACTCCCCAACGCAGCCATGGCAGTTATATTAGTGGCCAATGACTAACTGGCTACAGCTGACGGCCAACTAGCCACAGCTGATGGCCATCTACTACCCGAGTCAGCAACCCCTCCCCCACACGTGAGGCCGAGAGCCTGGAAACTGCTCTCTGGGGCTCTGTCCCCACAGGCTTGTGTTGGCCCTGTTTGTCTCCTTTCTTTGGTATGTCACAAAGGGAATGGACTTTGCCTTAGGGACCAGGTGAAGTTCCCAACCAGGAAGGAGTCTTGCCTCCTCCTCTTCTATCTGCCAAATCTCATTATCTTCCTCCTTTAAGGACATTTTAAATTGCGTTTAGAGTCCACCCACATAATCTAGGATAATCTCTCTATTTCAAAACTCCTAATTAATCACATCTGCAAAGACTCTGTTTCCATATAAGGCAATATTCACAGGTTTTAGGAATAGGATGTGGATATCTTTCAGAGGGCCATATTTCAGCCTATAATAGTTTCTAAAGGCAAGAATGGTTGCTGTTGAGAGGGTGAGCTGGTGCTGTCAGAGGAACATATCCCAAAGAGGTTAGCCTGGGTGAGGAGTTAGGGTACAGAGCTAGATAGAGATCTGATGGCCAGAGGGTCAGTATGAAGACCAACAAGTTTGGTCAGGACAATTCTGTAAACAGTTGGGGATGGGGGATACACAGGGTGGGGAAAGGAGGCTATGCTCATGGCTGGGTTGGTGCCTGTTTCTGGTACATGCTCCCATGGGCCTCAGAGGAGGTCCCTGAGAAGAATCAGCCTCTCAGGAGAGGCTTGATATGTCTATGTGAGTGTAGAGAGATGGCAGTGAAGAACATACTTCCACTATAGATGAAAGGGCACACCCCACATCTCTATCTTGTCTTTGACCTTCGGAGGGTTGACCATTCATGCCACTGAAAAGCCTGCACAAGGGTTCCTTTCTGCCCCGTGAGTGTCCCCACGGCTTATTCCTTTTAATGTTCCCATGGTCCCTGTCACTGAGCATGCCCAGGTCAACCTCTCCATGGTCACTCAATTGCCGTACAGTAGGAAAAACTATGCTGGCGAAAATTCAGAGTTCTCTTGGACCCCAACACTTTAGTTTTTACTGGAAGGCTTCTCTCTTTGTATCAAAGATGGAATCAGTATCAAACATTCTGTGGAATTACATTTTTTTACTTTATAATGTTTTCAGTGATTGCAATAATGCACTGGGGAATTGCTGGCCAAACCGATTTTTGTCTTTAATTTTGGCTCCTTTGTATCTATGATGTATGTTTTTAAAAAGCCAAACATTAATATCATGTTTAATCCGTTATCATTTCAAAACTACCAGAAGGACAAGTACCACCTACTCCTTGGCTAAATCACAGAACTTATGGCACCATCCAAGGCAAAAACCTAACAATTTGAAGAGCGACTTTTACACATTCCTGGCTCTGGCTTACTCTCTGGAGAAGACGAAGAGCGGGTGTTTCAGAGAATGCCACCATCTTACAGTGCTGGGTGGGGCTTTGTAAAAGACATTCAACCAAGGCCTCTTATTTTGAAAACTTGGAGTCACACACACCACTTACCATACGTGCGGCTGGCAGCTCACCCACATATTTATCCAACCACCCAATTTGCCTGGGCAGAACGGGAGGAAAAGTAACGCCCACTTCAAGAAGAAAAAGTGTGTTCCATATTCGGAAGTTGCCTTTGCAGTCTAGGAGCCGGGGCCTAGAGACGCTGCTTTCTTTTCTTTTTTCTTTTCTTTTTTAAATTTATATTAGTTTCAGGTGTACAAAACAATGTAATAGCTAGACATTTATAATTTATACCCCTCACAAAGTGCTAACCCCCTCCCCCAATCTACTACCCCTCTGACATCGCATACAACCATTACATTTCCACTGCCTCTATTCCTAATGCTGTACTCTGCTTCTTGTAAATATATATACACATGTGTATATATATATATATATATATGTATACACACACACACACACATATATATATATATATATATACACACACATATACACATATATATAATTATAGTTGGCATTTATTATTGTTCAGCTTCAGCTTCAGGTGTACAGTGCAGTGATCAGGCATCTGCATCATCCCTGAGGTGGTCTCCCTAACGAGACAAGTGTCCATCAGATACCCTACAAAATATTTACAACATTATTGATTACATTCCCCAAATTGACTTTCGTATCCCCGTGGCCATCTTGTGGTTACTGATTGTGCTTTCTAATCCCCTTACCTTCTCCCTCATCCCTACCCCCCTCCCATCTAGTAACCCTCAGTTTTTTCTCTTTATCTCTGAGACTGTTTCTGATTAGTTCGATCATTTATTCTTTTATTTAGATTCCACATGTAAGTGAGATCATATGGTATTTGTCTTTCTCAGTCTGACTTATTTCACTTAGCATAATGTTTTCTAGGTCCATCCATATTGTTGCAAATGGTAAGATTTCATTCTTCATGGCTGTGTAATACTCCATTGTATAAATGTACCACAGTTTCTTAATCCAGTCATCTACCAATGGGCATTTTGGTTGTTTCCATGTCTTGGCTATTGTGTACAGTGCTGCAGTAAACATAGGGATGCATAAATTTTTTCGAATTAGGGTTTTGGATTTTTCTGGATAGATACCTAGGAGTAGAATTGCTGGGTTATAAGGTAGTTCTATTTTCAGTTTTTTTATATACCTCCATTCTGATTTCCATACTGGCTGCCCCAATCTGCAATCCCACCAGCAGTGCATGAGGGATCCCTTTTCTTCACATCTTAGCCAGTACTTGTTGTTTGTTGATTTATTGATGATAGCAATTTTGACTGGGGTGAGGTGGTATCTCATTGTGGTTTTTATTTGCATTTCTCTAATGATTAGTGAGGTTGAGCATTTTTTCATATGTCTGTTTGCCATCTGTATGTCCTCTTTAGAAAAATGTCTCTTTATGTGCTCTGCCCATTTTTTAATTGGGTTGTTTGTTTTTTTGCTGTTGAGTTGAGTTTTTAATAAACTTTGGATATTAAACCCTTATCGGATATATCATTGCAAATATCTTCTCCCACTCAGTAGGATCCCTTTTTGTTTTATTGATGGTTTCCTTTGCTGTGAAAAAACTTTTTAGTTTGATGTAATGCCACATGTTTATTTTTTTCTCTTATTTCCCTTGCCTGAGGGGATATATCAGTAAAAATCTTACTCCGGGTAATGTCTGTAAACTTTCTTCCTATATTTTCTTCTAGGAGTTTTATGGTTTCAGATCTTACATTTAAGTCTTTAATCCATTTTGAATTTATTCTTGTATATGGTAGAAAGAGGTGGTCCAGCTTCATTTTCTTGCATGTGTCTGTCCAGGTTTCCCAGCGCCATTTATTGATTAGACTGCGGCACTGCTTTCTGTGGCCTGATTTCCTGCAGGGATAGTGTCAAAAGCATCTAAAAAACCGGTGTTTGATCCCTACATTCACTGAGGCAGACAGGACCAGGTGTGTGGCAGAGAATGTGAAAGCCAGAACCAACATTAGAGTTTACCTAGTTCAGATTTGCAAACTGGTAGCCACTTAGGTGGAATCACCATGCAAATGTTTTGTTTGTCCCAAACAACATTAACAATTTTTTTTTTTAAATTAGCTGCCAACATTTGAAATCCATACTCTTTGGCTTCTTGTGAAAAATCAGCATCTGGCCACCACAGGCTCTTGTTACTCTGCGACAGCAGTGAGCTGGAGCTACTACCACCTCTCCCGTTAGGTGGTCACCTATTCTCCAATTCACCGTAGCCATTCCTTAGCCTGGCTTCTTTTAAGCATTTACATTGTCTACTGGGCCCCAGTGGACATTTGAGTTTGCAACTGCTGCCACGGTTCAAACCACCTGCCTAATACAGTGAAGCTGAGACTCACATAGCACAGAGGATACCAACAAAAGCAACCTGTCCTGATTGGTGATACTGATTTCCCAGACTAGCATGGTAGAGTGGAAATTGAACTCAGAGATGGAAGCCGTCTATTTAAATCTCAACTTCACCACTTACCTAGTTGTATGGCTTTGACCAAATTAATTCCTTCGTGTATAAAATGGGCATTACCAGAGCACAGATTAAATGAGAGGAGGTATGTGACAGCATTTGGCCCAGGCACATAGTGTGGGATCAATAACTCTAATTGCCTTCATTCCTCCCACTCTCCCCTAACCCCTGCAGCCTCTTCAGATGTCTTTGAAAAAGAATGGAGGTGATGTAGTATCACCGAGGTTGCCCTAAACAGCCACGAGAGCTTATTCTTTACAGCTTTATTGAGATATATTTCACATACCATAAGTTTTACCCACTTAAAGTACACAGTTCAGTAATTTTTACTATGCTCAGAGCTGAGCAACCATCACCACTATCTAATTTTATAAAAATTTCATAACCTCTAAAAAGAAACCTGTACCCATTAGCTGGCACTCTCCATTCTTCTCCTATTCCCCAGTTCCAGGTAAATACTAATTTACTTTGTCTTTATTGATATCCCTTTGGCATTTCATTAAAATGGAGTCACGTAATACATGACCTTTTGTGATTGGCTTCTTTCACTTACCATGTTTTCAAGGTTTGTCCAAGTTATAACATGTATCAGTACAGTAGTCCCCCTTATCCACAGTTTCGCTTTCCGCGGTTTCAGTTAACTGTGGTCAACCACAGTCTGAAAATATTAAATGGAAAATTTCAGAAATAAACAACTCATAAGTTTTCAATTGCACGCCATCCTGAGTAGTATGATGAAATCTCCCACCACACTACGCCGTCCAGCCAGGGACATGAATCATATCTCTTTGTTCAGCATATCCACTCTGTGTATACACTACTAGCCATCTTGATTATAAGATTGACTGTAGCAGGATCACAGTGTTATGCTCGAGTAAGACTTATTTTACTTAATAATATCTCACTAACTTCACTTCATTGCATCACATAAGTATTTTATCATCTCACATCACCAAAAGAAGAAGGGTGACTACAGTACAATATTTCGAGAGAGTGAGAGACCGCACTCACGTAACTTTTATTACAGTTTATTGTTGTAATCATTCTATTTTATTATTAGTTATTGTTGTCAATATCTTACTGTGCCTGATTTATAAATTAAACTTTATGATAGGTATGTATACATAGGTAAAAACACAGTATATGTAGGGTTCTATATGTAGGGTTCTATCTGAAGTTTCAGGCATCCACTGGGGGTCTTGGAAATGTATCCCCCATGGATAAGGGGGGACTACTTGTATTTCATTTCTTTTTATGGCTGCACAATATTCCACTGTATGGACATACCACATGTGTTTATCCATTCATTCATTCATGGGCATTTGGGTTGTTTCTACTTTTTGGTTCTTGTGAAAAATGCTGCAGTGAACATTGGTGTGCAAGTATCTTTTTGAGTCCTTCTAATTCTTTTGAATAAATACCTACGAGTAGAATTATTGGGTTATATGGTGATTCTATGTTTAGCTTTTTGAGAAACTGCCAAACCATGGACAAGTTTTTACGTGGACATGTTTTCAATTCCCTTAGATATATATCTAGGAGTCTAATTGTTGGGTCATATGATACCTCTATGTTTAACATTTTGAGGAACTGCCAGACTGTTTTACAAAACAGCCGCACAACTTTACATTCTCATCAGCAATGTAGAGGAGTTCCAATTTTTCCACCCCTTGCCATCACTTGTTATTTTCCTTTTTTTTAAAAAAATATAGTCATTACCTGAAACTAATATAAAATAATATTGGATGTCGAGTATAATTGAAAAAAAATATATAGTCATCCTCATGAGTGTGAAAAGGTGTTTCATTGTGGTTTTTATTTGCATTTCTCTAATGGCTAATGGTGGTGTTGAGCATCTTTTAGAGCATTTATTGGCCATTTGTATATCTTTGGAGAAATGTTTATTCAGATCCTTCACCTTTTTTTTTTAAATTGGGTTATTTGTCTTTTTTATTAAGTTGTAAGAATTCTTTATAAGAGGTATGACAATTAAGTTCACAAACTTGCCACCATGCGCTTACACTGGCAGCACTGAACAAACAGCTCGGTAAGGTTTCATAACCTTGGTATATCAGTGTCTCAAAGCTCTGTTCATGTCGACATGTAGTGGTGTCTTGCTGTGTGGTGTTCATTATTGTTGTGTATTTTTGTATGCCGACGCGAGAATGCCTGACCTTGAATTAGAGCAATGAACAAACATTAAATGTCTTGTTAAACTTGGCAAGAGTAGAGTGAAATCAGGGACATGTTAGTCCAACTTTATGGGGATAATACCATGAAGAAAATGGCAGTGTATAAATGGATTAAACGTTTTTCTGAGGGGAGAGAATGTGTCACTGATGAAGAGCGGTCACAGTGGCCAGTGACGAGCAGAACTGATGAAAACATTGCAAAAATTAATCGAATTGTGCATCAAAATCATTGGCTGACTGTGAGAAGCATAGCAGACCAAGTAAACATTGATAGAGAAATAGTTAGGAAAATGTTAACTGAAAATCTCGGCATGAGAAACGTGTGTGCAAAAATGGTCCTGAAGGAGCTCACCGATGAACAAAAGCAAAGGAGAGTGGAAGTTTGCCAAGATCTTTTGGAGAGGCAAGGTGATGCTTAGGGCCATGTTATCACTGGTGACGAAACATGGGTGTACCAATACGACCCTGAAACAAAGCATCAAAGTGCGCAGTGGAAGTCAGCCAATTCTCCATGACCAAAAAACTTCTATCAGTCCAAATCAAGAATCAAAATGATGTTGCTAAGCTTTTTTGATTTCAGAGGGATTATTCATTATTAATTTGTACCAACTGAGCAAACAGTTAACCACGTTTACTATTTGGAAGTGTTGAAAATGCTGCATGAAAAAGACGACCAGAACTTTTCACCAACAATTCGTGGTGCTTGTATCACGACAATGCACCAGCTCACATGGCATTGTCTGTGAGGGAGTTTTTAGCCAATAAACGAATAACTGTATTGGAACACCTTCCCTACTCAACTGATCTGGCCCCCAATGACTTCTTTCTTTACCAGAAGATAAAGGAAATATCGAAAGGAAGACATTTTGATGACATTCAGGACATCAAGGGTAATATGACAACAGCTCTGATGGCCATTCTAGAAAAAGAGTTCCAAAATTGCTTTGAAGGGTGGACTGGTGCTGGATTTAGTGCATAGCTTCCCAAGGGGAGCACTTTGAAGGTGACCATAGTGATATTCAACAATGAGGTAGGTAGCACTTTGTCTATGATGAGTTCGTGAACTTAATTGTCAGGTCTCTCATATATTTCAGATACGCGCCCCTTATCTGACATGATTTGAAAATATATTTTCCCATTCTGTGGGTAGTCTTGAAGGGAACTAAAACTGAGGTTTTGACTAAGGAAGAGATTTTATTCCAAAATTTCAGTGCTAAATGCAAAATCTAACCACTTTGTCATGTTTTTTAGAATGTAAGGAAAGAGACCCATGCAAGACAAAAGCTCAATGTTTACTTAAGTGAGATGATCACAAGGTCTGTTTTCTCACAATTTATATACTTTTCCCCCAGGCCCATTAGATTTTCCGAGTTGCTAATGTTCTCTGTTCCCACTGTGGGTATTCACCTTTCAGAAAGGCCTGGTAAATAGCCCCATGGTTTTCTGTAACAATAGATTTGAGATACAAAAGTAGATTACTCTAATCCAGGTGGTTTTACAGTGTCTGGAGCCTTCTTTGGAGGAGCTCATTTTCTCCCTGTAATCTCTTAGGCAGGGTCTCCTATACTGAAGGAGCCACCAAAGCGTCTGGAGAAGGTGAACTGAGACCTAGGTTAAGCCAAGTCTTCATGGTCCCATCAGTTAGCATTGCTGGAGGTATAGTTCCAATTTAATTAGCTCCTGCTGTAGGGAGGGTAGTAGTTTCTCCTCACTTATGCTTCCTGTCTTTGTCAACCTCTCCTCTTGATTCCAAGAACCAAACGTATGAACGTTTCCTAGAGCTGAGATTTCCAGAGAAGGGCCTTGGCCAAGCCTCACTGAGGAGGGTGGATAAAAGGGAATGCCCAGTCTCCTTATTCTGTCAGCAAGTGGAGGTGAAGGGGCCAGATATGCTGTTATTTTTGGAAAATATTTTTTGGAATCAGTGGTTGAATTCTCCTTCCCTATAATAAAGGGCTGAGGAGATGTGTGAGAGGCAGGTCTCCAGATACGTGCATTACTAAACTCCCAGGGGAAGAGGTTGGAGCCTGTGCTTGAGTCACTGCATAAGAAAAAGACCATGCCATTTGAATAAATGTGTTTTTTATTCCCCATGGCCCTTGAAATTAATCTTCATCTGTTTCTCTAAGGAAAATTCATGTCTTTAGAACTCGTAGGAAATACCTATTCTAATAGTCTCTCTATAGACTGCTTTAACCCCTATCTTCCAGTGTGCAGGCCATTTAAAAATTCTACAAGGTGCTATTGGTCTAATTTTTGTCACAAGCACTGGTGACAGGAGGGGTTAGAGACAAGAAACCAGGGAGTGTGAGACGGAGAAAACTAGATTCTGACTTGGCAGATGCTGTCTTGTTTATGATCCTACTCATGAATTAAGACCATGAAAGTCCTGTACTGGGAACCAGGAGGCCCTAGACTCTAGAACCATCCTAATATCCTTAATTTACCCTGGGGCCTTACTTTACCCACCTATTGGCTGAAGGGACTGGGCAAATTAACCTTAAGGGCTTGCCTGCTCTGCTCCTGGATGATTTCCATCTCTTCCTGGATGTGGCATACAGAGTAGAACATTCCAAAAATGAAGAAACCCACCCTCTGGGCCTTGGGCTCACTACAGCAGGGAGCTCTGCCAGTGCCCTTATTTGAGAGGCATAAACTGAGCTACTCCCAGACCTGGCCAGTCTCTCACTGGATCACAGACCCTGGTAACCCCAATCCTATACCTCCACCATCCAACAGCTACACTGATTAACAATAGAAAAACTGTGTGCATGGGGGGGGGGTGGCTCAGGCAGGAAGGTAACATTTTTTGAGACCTCAAACAAGGCCATCAACTTAATTTCCCCTTGACAATCAGTACCTAAGAGTGAATATGCCCTTAATCATCTAACTGATCCTTTTGTTCTACTCTCTCTCCCAAATCTCAGTTATAAGAATGTTCAGTGAGTTTGGAATTATTGCAAATGAAAAATGCCAGAAGATTTTTGGATAAGAAACACTAAGTTCTGCAGCTTCCAGAGAATGCTTAGAGAGGAAGAATGTGGAAGACACTTGAAACCAGTCCTGGCTGACTGCCTGCTCTGAAGTCTATGGTTGCATTTGGACTCGCAGGCATGTTATGGATGGTACCTCTGAGGAGCTCAGCAACTGAGGAAGTTGGGTTCAGCTGTTCTGACATGACTCTTAGAGCTTAAGGCCAAAAGCAAAATGAGACCCTCAGAAGACCTTTGGGCTGAGCCACATCTGCTTGCTGGCTCCATTCCGCCTGGGAATATAAACTTCTGGAAGGGCCTGGGCCAGATCATGTTAGAAGGCCTGTGACTCACTATGTTTCAGACCAGGCTGAAGGGTGTTTGCTCAAGCAACAGGAGCAGGGCCTGTGGCTTACAGACTAGGAAGGGTAGCTATGGATCCAGACAGCCAAGCCTAAATGCAAGGAGAAAGGAATTACAGTGACGTTTCTCTTTGCAAGCTGCAGGCTCCTACGGGGAGGGGCATGTTGGATGTAGGTATGCATATGTGAGCGGGTGGACTTCCTGCCTCACTGCTGGGAAAAGTCACTCTGTAACTGAAGCTCTCTTTAGTATTAATTGGGTAGACAGACCTGGCAGGCCTTTGGAGAACATTAGTATGTTTTTCTTTAGGTCTGTGGCTGGTTCAGAGCACAGGCTTCAGCTGTTCTAGTCAGCTCTTGGGGAACCTAGGCTTTCCTCACAGTTTGGCCATATATAACTGATCTTTAGACACTCCTCATTCCACTCCCAAAGTCCTGCTGGCCTGTAACCAGTACACATCTTTAAATCGTTGATGGCTTTATGAGGAGCGTAAGGACTCTTGAAAACCTAGGTTATGACTAATAGGTGATTGGTGATTTCAGTTGGATTTGAGTATCTCCTGGGGATGAATGTAATGCGTGATCATCCTGTTGGACCTTACCTCCTGCCCTAGCCAAGGGATGAAGCAAAAGTGACCAATAAGAGAGATGTTGGAAGAAACCTAAAAAGGAATCTTGAGCCCCTAAATACAAAAGATGGGGGAACCGGATTCCTACTTCATTGTGAGGCAGAATCAGACCACAGGTGAGGCTTTAAAAAGGTGACTTAAAGAGAAATAAAACCAGAGATGAGATAATACAGATTCATAAAATTATTTGCAGTGTTCATGTGGGTGCTTGGCTTTGGTCAATTGTGAGTTTTCAATAACATTTCCTTCAAAAGGAACGTTTATTCATGGCATCAAATAAAGCTAGAGTGTTCAGTTCTCAGTATCTATCTTAGTCCTTGCCTTCAGAAGTTGACCTCCCAGCTTCAAGTGTGAGATGCTTAGAAGAGGGTGAGGAAGAAGGAGGTTTGGAAGCCAAAAGCCTTTTCTTGGGTTTCTGAGAGGTTCTTTTGATGTGAGGACCACTGCGCATTTGAGGCTGAAGAGAATCAGGTAGTGCTAAGTGGTTACAAAAGCTCCAGAGAGCTGAGGGTTTCCCACTCTTGTGGGGCAAGCTGTAGCACTCTCCACACCTCACTATCGTTACATCAAAAATTTGTAATGGATTCATCAAGCCATTCAAAACACTTTCTATTTTCTCATTTGAGCCTCAGGTCAAGCCTGAGAATAGGTAGTACAAGGCTTAATGTAATATGAGTATATATAATTTTTCCAATTTTATTGAGATATGATAGTCATATATCATTTACAGGTTTAAGGTGGTGAATGTGACTTGATATATGTATATATTTAGAAATGATCACCACAATAAGTTTAGTGAACGTCCATCACCTCACATAGTTACACCTCTTTTTCCTTGTGATGAGAACTTTTAAAATCTACTATAATGTTCTTATTGATATTATGGGTGACCTGATGATAGGCAGCGAGAGAATGCTGACTAAAAATTCCCCAGTTTTTTAAAGTTTTTCTCAAAACTCATGTGAGGGACCCATGCTAGGAAACCATAGATTTTACATGGTCAGGTGCCATAGAACTAAATGTATGTCTGAAAGCACAGGAAATGAGACCATCAACACTGGAAATAACCATTTCGATGGCAGAGAAAATACCAAATTTTTATCAGCAACTTAAAGAACAAAGGAGAGGGAAACCTACACCTGGAAAGGACAGTTTGTGGCAATCAATTTGGAACAGATTCTAATCATTGGGAGCCTCAAACTGTGTTTTAAATATTCATAATAATAGAAAGACAATCTTTAAGAGCTTCCGGACTGAAAACGTTTTAATGCTGCAAACTCTTTATCATCCAACAGGTCTGTGAAAAATAAATATGCTGTTTTCTTTTTGTATATTGGTTTATTGATACTCCCAGAATTAAAATACAGTGAAATACACTGAACAAAAACATATTGGGAATGCACTGAATCTTTCTTTGATGGTTTAGGACTGATTGCTCTAAATAGGGAGTTAAAGAGGATATTCATTTAGAAGTTTAGGCAGGCCATTTGGAAAGAGCCCTATTTTTGCTGTTGTGTCGAGACATTTTTGCCCTGTTGTGTTTTTGCAACCGTAACCATAAATAAGTCCTAAAAAAATTGTGAGAGACGAAAATTTTCTTGTTGGTAAAATGGCAGAAAACAATACAATATTATTCTAAGTTAAGTGAGCTCTTACTAATGAATGCTCCATTGGTAGTAGGTCAGACTTGAGGATTATGGTCAAATTTCTCATTTGGCTGGTGCTTGGTGGTCTCGCTGTATCGATGTGGCCATCTATGGTGCTGGTTGTCTGAAGGAAAATGAGTAGCTTCCACCCCATCTGCCAGAGCTGTGGTCACTCAAATTGATCTTCATTCCACAAACATCGTCTGTGGTGCTGCCATGTGTAAGAGGTAGAGAGCTTCGTGCTGTGGGAGATCCCGAACCGAATGGTCTCATTGACTGCAAACCTAAGACACACATTCTTATTTGGAATCCCTATTCTCCAGAAGCTTCTCCTGTCGCAGATATGGTACAAGGGCGGTTATGGTTAGGTAAGAAGGAAGTACTCTTTTAGATTTTCCAGAAGGGTAAAATATTGTTACTATCTAATGACAGTGTGTCATAATGGTAAAAGTAAATGTAATCAGCCGTGTAAATTGTGAAACATAAGTCGTGCTTCTGTTTGTTCTGTAATAATGTAAAACTTCAAAACAATTTGCATTGAGAGAACAAATAAAAGCCACCTCTATTAAATCTGAGTAATCTGTGCCCTGCCTTCCCTCCATGATTTTTTGTCTTGCTATATGTACCTCTGTTTGTTCAGGGTAAAGTAAAATCTACAGATCCTCAAATGTGGAAACACAAAGGTAAGCAGTCTCTGTGATCCATGCAAAAAGAGACTTTTCATTTCCAACGAGACAGCATTTGGTGCCCTGGCTAAGACAAAAATGTGGGCAGCAAATTCATCCCTGTACGAAATGAGACTGGGAGTATTTTCAGAAACAGAACACTTCCTACCTCCTTCATTACCGAATTCAGTCCACTCGGTGGTGGTTTTCATGAACCTTTAAGCTTGGGGGCTGGGGTGGGGGAGCTGCCTCCCTGCCTTCCCCAGGAGAACAGCACAAAGTGGGTTACCTAATTCCACTGTGGGAGTTTTATCTGCCTCCTGGATGGTTCAGTGTAGGCCCATGTCTAGACTGATTACAAAAGCACCAACAAAACAAAATAAATACCTAACATCTTACAGAAAAGGCATGAAACCAAACAGTATGGGTGAGGAGAACAATGCCTCTGTTGTGACAAGGAGTCTTCATGAGGATGATGGAATTCCCGCACCCCGGATTCCAGTTTGCAAGGGCAACATTAAACGTCTCGAAGCAGGCCCTGGCTTGAACGCATTCATTTGGAAAGGCAATGTGTTTTGTTAGATAAGAGATTCTTTTTTAACTGCCACTAGGATCAAAATGAAGATCAGTGTAACTAACTCCTTCTGTATGCACACTGATTTCTGGAAAGCACCATTTAGCTCACCAATGTAGCCATTTGTCCATTTTGCTCTTTCATGGTGACAAGGTATATATAATGTGATGGAAAAGGTTCTGATTGAGCCAGTCTTGACTTTTCACTTACCTTGCTGTGTGGCCTTATGCAAGTCCCTTAGCCTCTCTGGGCCTCAATTTCTATATCTGTAAAATGAGAGGGTTGGAGTTGGCAATCTACTTCTATGGGTTTAAGACTCCAACAAAGCAGAATAAATGTAACAATTCCATTGCCTAATGGAACTGAAAACTGTGGATTTTCATCCAAAAATAAAACTATAATTATCATCTGTCCAAAGGTGCCCTTAAATAGTTTGTCTCAAACTGAGGTTGCAGGTAAGTGATGGGTTACTTCAGAGTCACCTGCAAAACTCTTAAGTTGATGTAGAACTGGGTGGCAAATATGTCACATAATTGAAGGCACATTTGTTTAGTCAATAGTTTCAAGTGGCCTGAGTTACAACACTTTGACTGCTCATTTGTTCATTGTCTCAACATGTATTTATTGATCATCTACTGTATGTCAGGCCCTGGAGGTTAGATGTTTCTCCTGAAATCCTATGCCTTCCTCTTTCCTCCCTTCCTTCTTTGAGCTTGGGTTTGTTTGTGACCTCAGGTGCAAAGGGTTGACTTCAAGCTACTGCTCAGCGTATGGTATATCATCAGAGTTGGTCCAGACAAGGTCCCTCTCTTGCTTTGACTCATTCGTTTATTCCTTTTTATCCCCAAAGCCAACTCCCATTCCCCTCCATGCAAAGGCAACCATTCTCATGCGGTCCGTGTCTATCTTTTAGCGTGCGTGTATTTCTTGTAAAATGTGTAAAGTCTTCTGTGACTATATATTAATTTCCTTCAATGGTGAGATGCTATATAGCCCTTCTGGTTTCTTGCCTTTTTTACCCAAACTATGATTTTAAGATGTAGCTATAGTGCTGGGTATACATATGGTTCATCACTTCACTGGGTATACATATGTAATTTTCTGTGCACCTCTACATTGTACCTCTCTCCTCTTGCGACACACACCCTGGTGTCCTGCAATGCCCATGATAGCAAATCATGCCTTGTGCATGGTCCATACTACGGACCTGTGTGATATTGTTCTGCCTAAGACAGTTTTCCTCCTTTGTAACCTGGATAATTTCTACGTTTTCTTTGAAAATTGGACAATTTCTATCCTTTCGTCTACACTTTCTTTTTTTTCTTTCTTTCCTTTTTTTTTAAGGAGGGTGCAGCTCACTGTGGCCCATGTGGGGATCGAACCGGCAACCTTCGTGCTACCAGCACCATGCTCTAAACAACTGAGCTAACTGGCCACCCCCTCATCTACATTTTCTTCAAGGGTTATATCCCTGAGCCATTGGCCATAATATGAAAGTCGGACAATTAAGTTGTGAACTTTCCACCTTATAAGCGAAGTTTTATTCATATGCACACTCCTTTTATAGTGTTTATGCTGTATAGTGTTTATGTAATTTCTTATCTGTCTCTCTCAATAGATATGAAACCCCATGAGGGCAGGGAATGTGTTGTCTCATATACTGTACCTCTAGTATGCGACACACAGGGTCTGGCACAAAGCATTGCTCAATAAATACTTGTATAATGAATATTGGATTCATCAAAAACTTATTAAGCACCGACTGCATGCCAGCCCTGTACTCTATTTTTAATGTCTTTCAAAGTCAATATATTTATTTCTAAATATATAAAAGTAAATAAAAAGCAATGAGATTATTTTGTTGGTTCCTTGGCAAACGTAGCAGACCTTCTATATCTAAACTAATGCTATGTCTTTCCAAGATGTATAGTGTCCTCGCATTTTCTAGAATATTTCTTTGAGAAAAGAATCCTCCATAGGCAATAGCACATTCTTTGGAATCTTCTCAGGGAGGCCTTTGTTTCTTGAAGGCATATTTGATTTTTGGAAGCAGCTACAAGCTACTTGGCAGCAAATCTAGTGAATGAGGTGGGTGATCAAGCTGAAGAACATGATTTTTCATTCCAAACAAGGTGTGACTATAAAGAAATGAGGCTGATTTTCTTGTATGGTACACAAACTGGCTCAACCGTTCCAAAAGAGGACTTTCAAAAACGTTGTGGCCTTGGCAAGAAAAAAAAAATTCTCCACCCCAGTACATTCTCTCTCTCTCCCTCTCTTGCTCTCTCTCTCTCTCTCTCCCTCCCTCCCTTCCCCCCTCCATGGTATATAGTGTCTGGCCCAAAATACAGACAAGTAAAATCAAAAGCCCTTGGAATTTAGTTTTGAAAAATCAATCACACAAGTATGGGATAGAAGAGATCTGGCTTGGCAGTCATTCTTGAAAAACCAATGGGGGGTTTCAGTTGGCCACAAGCTCATCATTCATGAAGAGAGTAATGTGGATTCTAAGCAAGTATCTGCATTGTAGGACTGCTCTGGTGGAGGTCTTGGGCCTCTGTGGGAACATAAAGACCCATGCTCCATTTTGCTTGGGCTCCGGCTGCGCCATGGGCTCAGCTATGGGCATGACAGCATAAGAGGACAAATGACCCACTGGAGCATGGAGTGGGGCTGAAAGAGCTGAAGGAGCTGTTTAGGAAAGAAAAAAAAAACAGAAGAGGGAAGAGTCAGTGATTGAAAATTGTTTAAGGACACTGGTGTAAAAAGTGGTGTCATCTCTATCTCACGCTGGTCTTTATGGAAAAGCCAGGATCAACGGGTGGAAATTATAGGAAGGCAGACTTAGACTCAACCTAATAAAGATTGATACATATTGCATAATTGTATGTTCAGTATAATCTCACATGTGTGAATATACATATACAGAGAGAAGAAAAGATTGGAAGGATATTAATCAAAATTTCAATAGTAAATATGGGGTATGGAATTATTGGGTAAATAACATTTTAAAAATTTTATAATGACATACTGTTAGAATTTTTATTGCCTGTATATATTTCCTTTGGAAAACATAAATTTGATACAAAATTGGAGGTATCCAGCAACCAAATAGGCTGCTTTGTGACCTAGTGAGACCTCCGCCTCCAGTGGTAATCAAACAAACATTGTAGGATGAACTAGCAGGTCCTTTGCAGCCTAGGGATTTGGTATGTCATTCTGTGATTTAACCTTGTTCAAGTACCAGAGTTGAGCAGTTGGAAGTTCACACGTGCATCCTATGAAAAAGAGGCCTGGAAACTTGCAACAAGATGAGGCAACTTCCTAGCTGCTAAGCTTATTCTAATGACAAAATAGTCATCTTAACATATGTATGTGTAGGAAGTTTAAATCAAAGGGCAAAATAAACATTTCAAAGATGAAAAGCAACCAACTAGCAGCGAAACTGGATTCTGAACTAGAGGAATAAAAAAATATAGAGAGATAGGAAAAGACATGGGTAAAAAGCTAAAAGATGCAGGCTATTGAGTAGAAGTAAATGTCAATAGGAGATAGTGGATTTTCCATGTTTTGTAAATGTGTGTGGTTACCCATTTTAATCCCAACCATTTAGCTGAAGCCAGCAGGCCATGGATATTACAGAAGAGTTGTCTTCTGCCCCTTATCACTCAGCCTGGATAGATCATAGCTGGCAGACAGTGTACCAAGACAGCAGAAACACTGGCTGGCTTGTTTCATGTCCTGGGAACTGAAGTGTGTCAACTATGATCTTAGGCTGGAAAAGGTCTAAGAGGCACATGGGAACAGCATGTTTATGACATCAGCGCTGGGCAGAGGGACCAACACTTCCTTCCTTTCAGGACCAATGGTGCCACAAAATCAAAGCAACAAAGAGGTTAGACATCTTGTGCTGATTCTCCATTTTAGAAGAGGGAAACTGAGGTCTGGAGAGGGGAAGTGAATGAGAAGGGTGTGTAAAAAATGATAATCTCCTTTGCCTCCCAGAGAGGACAAATGGACTTTGAAACCGTCCTCTCCTGCTTGCAGGCAGTGAAACCTCGTCTCAGAGCCACAAATTATTTTTGCTAAATTAAATAAAAACCTTCTTGTAGAATGACAGGGACAGTTATCAGATGATAACTGGGCTTTAGATCTTTCTTCTGGTCTGGTATTATTATCATATCACCCCAAGTCCAAGGAGCAAACCTTTCCAGTACCCTGTTTCCCTGAAAATAAGACCTAGCCAGACAATCAGCTCTAGTGCGTCTTTTGGAGCAAAAACTAATACAAGACCCAGTCTTATTTTACTATAACATAAGACCAGGTCTTTGATTAATATAATATAATAAATATAATATAATATAATATAATATAATATAATATAATATAATATAATATAATATAATATAATACAATATAATACAATATAATATAATATAAAATATAATACTGGATCTTATATTAATTTTTGCTCCAAAAGACGCATTAGAGCTGATTGTCTGGCTAGGTCTTATTTTCAGGGAAATACGGTATCGAGGTTTCATGAATCAAAGAACAAAGATTCTTACAAATCTCATTCAAATACGGAAATGATGATGGTTTAGAAAACCAAGACAATTCCCTTTCAGGTCTTACCTACTGCTACAGATCATTAAAACCATATTAACAACTGATTGTAGTCCTAACTTCAACAAAACCAACTGAAGGAAACATTAAACCAAATATTTCCATTTTGTGTTGGCAAAGCTTTCTGCAAAGGATAAAACTGGATATTGGAAACTTGTGCTCCTCAGGAGACCCCAACAGAAATGTGTTGGTGACAGCAGGAGCGGGGAACGATAAGTGGTGGGAAATTACACCTCCTGCTTCCCCCATGGTGACCTCCTGCCAGCGCACAGAAATCAGAGATCCTGGCTGGGACTACCTCCTAGAATCAAAGGGGACTTCTCAGTGATGTCCTTGACCTTTGCGTATACTCCTTCCCTGTGTCTCACCCTCTTTTCCTCATAGGTATTCAGCTTCTCCTATCCCTCAGGTGGGAGTTGAACTCCCACTCATTAGAAAGATGCAAGAGTGTTTCTGTTGATCTGACCTGGCAAATGCACAATATGCCAGGCATTATAAACAATGGCAAGTTGGTTATTCCAAGTTGATTCTTTGGCAGAAGAATGCTCAAATATCAGCATAAAACAATTATTGTTTGTGATGCTGTATGTGTAAAAAGAAGATCTAAGTAATAATCTTGGGTCTATAACTGACAAAAATCTGGTGTTGGAATTACTACTGGTGGCAGACCTTCAGCTCTGTGAGAGCAGGGATAACATCTGTTTTGTTTTCCATTGTCTCCAGCATCTGATACAGCATCTGACACCCAATAGGTATGAAAGCCTAGTTGTTGAATAAACAAATGTTGAAGAAGCCCACCTGAGGCCTAGAGTAAGCATGCTTCCTATAAATCATGGGTTTCCTGATGATAACATTTGCAACCTGACCCAGGGCAACTGTTGGTCTTTCCATGTGGCAGCCCCTGGAGAAGGGTGACAGAACAAGCCTGATATAACAGCAAAGAAGCTTGGGGATTGATTTCTTCGCACTGTTTGGTTCTACCTCTCTGGGTTTGGAAAGAATAGAATATAATTTGTGCAACTGTTGCCACGCAGCCATCTCCTCGTACCTGCCCCTATAGAAAGGAGAGTCTGTGAGACGGATCCTTTCAGGGACTTTGCTTCACCTTTGTGCTCACACCTTATGTCTCCCTGTTTGGCCCCAGAAAGATGGCTGGCTAGTCAAAGACGGGTAAGACTCCCCATGGGGGGGGGGGGCAACCCAAGCCAGACACAGCCATGTGGGGACCATCTGGGGAACTCGCAGGGTCGGTAGAGGTGGGCACAGCCCCCCACCTTCCCCCCACCTTCCCCCAGCTAAGGAGAGCCTCTGCCTCTGTGGCTGCATTCCTTCCCCCAACCTGCAGGGGAAGTGACTCAGTGATGTGCTCTCATGTATTCATATGCACAGAGGTTTTTTCCCTTGGTGAAGTACTTATCCTGGGACTTATGGTTTCAGCTGCCTACAGGCAAAGGTGATTGGCTTGAATCAGTTTCCTATTGTAATGTATGGATTCACAGATCTTGAGATTGACAAGCTTTACTTCTTTTACTTCCACACCTAATAAAAGCCATGCGTTGGCCAGATACGGGGCTCAGTCCTTGAAGCTGCAGTCCCTTGGCCCCGCTTGCACTCTACTCTCGTCTATTGTCTTTCTTAACCTTGTGCCGCCCTCCTCGCTCCCCACAACTCTTGTCATGTTGGACGGGACATGCAACTGTGCATGACCCACACAAAAGATTTCTATTTGGGCAAAGCATTTTCAGCAAAGAGAAATTTGTAGAGAGACAGTGGAACTTTCTGGGGTACCTTTAATTTCATAGGCAAGGCACTCTAACCCAAAGTTTCTGAATTGAGATGATGGATTGGGTATGTGTTGGGATGGGGTTTGGGGCCAGGATTGAGATCCACCCAAAAGGTGGGCAGGGAGGTAGGTTTCAAGGCCCTGGTTGGCACCTGGAGGGATTTCCTTATACTGAATATACTAACCAGGTGAGAAGGAGGAAAAGCATTGCATGCTCACCATATACCAGGGCTTACAAAAAAGACCCAATGCATTTTTATTTGAGCATTTATTTTTTTCCAAAGAAATCCATGCAAAGAGAGAGAGAGAGAGAGAGAGAGAGAGAGAGAGAGAGAGAGAGAGAAAGAGAGAGAAAGGGGGGGGAGAGAGAGAGAGAGAGAGAGAGAGAGAGAGAGAGAGAGAGAGAGAGAGAGAGAGTAACTATGTTCTAGCAGCCAAACCTAGGAAAATAATTTGGCACGACTTGATTTTTTTTTCTTTGCAAAAGGACAATCTATACTACCACTAAAATTTACCTTCCTCCTAAAGATACCACTTGATTTCGAAAACATAACACATGGTTAGTCTTCTACTTAATGGCTGGAGGAGGCGTATAAGATAAAAAAAAATAGAAAAAATAAGAAGGTGGTTCCCTTTATCGAGGAAGACCACAGGGTGCTGGAGGGCAGCACAGGTGCTGTGAACTGGGAAGTCAGTGCACCAGGAAGAAAAAGCACACCACGTAGATGGCCAAGCTGGTCAGAACCTTCAGGGGGGAATGGCCATTCCCCAGGTTGTGAGAGGCAGCTATCTCATTGTCCTTCTGGTTCACATGGTGCTTGCTTCCAGGAGCATCATCCACATCCAGATCATAAGCCAGTTCTGCCAAAAGCAAAGATAAAGAATTTTAAATACAGGATTACCAACAGCATCAGGTGGACATTAGTTGTGGTGCAAGCACTTGTCTGGACTGCTGGGATGGCCAAGCTTTTATTTCTTCCTTTTGTGGAAAGGAAAGCTGCCAGGAGATGGCTAGAGGTGCTCCTTCCAGAGATCATACCAATGGGGAGTAAGCCAGCTGCTTTCCTTTCCACTGTGGTTCCACCCATACCACAGGGAGCACATTGGCCCTTTGCAACATCTCCTCCATGGAAAAGCTCTGCTTGAAGGTCATTTTCCCCAGATCTCACTGGTATCAAAATGTAAGGTATGGTGTGGGTGACTCCACGTGTCTGCTTGTGTGTGTGTAGATGTGTGTGTGCGTCTGAGTGTGTGTTGATGGGGGAGGGGATGTTGTGTACTCCCAGAGCACCTTTCCTGGGCCCTTCACCCCATATCGCTCTCCTCCTGGGAACCTTGCTTTAGAGTGGAAGACAGGGTAGTTTGCCATTGAAAGGTGTTTTATTTTCCCCCAATATTTCTTATTTTATCCCCTCTTTCAAAAAATGCACAAAAAAGTAAAAATTAATTTAACGCATAGGATTTAAACTGCTACCAAACAAATTAGGACTAAGGAGAGGCTAATGGGTAAGGGTCTTCTTTCTTTGACTGCCTAGTTTATGATCTGTTCATGATTCTGAAAAGAAATTGTAATGTTGGGGTTGGCCTAATGAGAAAGTCTCTCAGAAGGCAAATCTAAGTAGATAGTGGTTTGTTAGGAAATTTAAGATGGTTGGCCCTGGTCCAGGGCTCAATTTCTTTCAGATTTGTTTTTCCAGATTTAGAGCTCAAATCTACTCCCTTGACTTTTCTAGACTCAGTCACCAATGTTTCTATTTCAATAGCTTGTGAAGGTGATGTGATGTGAACGACCTCACCAGCCAACTGTCCTGTAGCCAGTGGAGCCAGAAAGATCCCTTAGGGACACTGAGATGCATAGCAACAGGCACGGAGGAAATGACTGGGATTCTGCAGAGCCAAGGAAGGCAGAGGAAGGAAGAGCTCCTCTTACAGGGGATGAAACACTCAGTAAGTCACAAGAAGTGTGAGGACTCAGCTGGTCCAGGATGCATATAGAGCAGGGCCCAGGACCAGGGCTGCTCTAAGGCTGGCATTGGTTAGAGCAGGGAGCAAGGTCAAGGTGATCAAAGCTAGGGGGTCTGATTACACAGGCTGCAATACTATTTTCCAAAAGGGCTACTGCAGTTTATGATACCACCAGCAATGATGAGGGAGCCAAATTTACTGAGCCTCAATTGAAAAACGGTATTGTATTCAGTGTACCATATCTTAACGTTTCTTTAATTTGCATGTATTTGATTACTAGTACAGATCAACTTTTTGTGTTTTAGTTTACTAATTGTATTTCTCAATGCATAACAGTTCATATCCTTTGCTTTTCTATCTAA
Source organism: Rhinolophus sinicus (assembly GCF_057876585.1). NCBI lineage: Eukaryota > Metazoa > Chordata > Mammalia > Chiroptera > Rhinolophidae > Rhinolophus > Rhinolophus sinicus. The sequence continues at coordinate 95,307,228 of NC_142518.1, forward strand.
TGGGTATTGATATTTTTCATGTTAATTTGACCATATATATTTTATTGAATCCTTTGCCTAGCTTATTCAATATAAATATTTTCAATTGTGTTATTAATTATAGTTATTTTTCATTGCTGTATAAAGAAATTATGTCATAACTTTTAATATATATGAATCTGACTACATTTTGCTCTTCTAAAGCTGAGACATTTTTTCTTCTTGAGTGACAGTAAGCATTCAAATGAAAATTTCCAGGGAACCTTCTTACCCAGGGAAAAGCTACTCAGCAGAATGTAATCTAGAGTCTCTCTCCCACAAAAATAAATACATACAAAGAAAATAAAAAGAGAAAAAGAACAAAGAGCAACGCTCTGCTTGGAAATCAGACCTCTTTCTCTGAAAGGTGAACTATGCAGAGCGCACAGAGAAGGCCGAGGTCAGCTGTCAGTCGGCAAGGATAACACAGGCTTAGGTCACGATCGAATTTCACCAAAGTTGAGAACACATATGGCTGTATCTGTTGAAAGCCCAGCCTTGAGTCTCACAGCAACTTCTGAACTTAAATGAAGAGGCATATTTTTAGGATTGACCTGAATGAGTGCACTCAGCATCGCTTTCAGATTCCTTTTCTGGATATTCCCCTTGTCCAACATCAAGATGAAACAACATCTATTAATGTTACCACTCAGTACCTACACTATTTATCTTGCTCTTCAAATAATCTGTGAACACTAAACAGTTTTGTGTACTATAGCAGTTATGGTAAACCCAGAAGTTATGTTAAATCCAGTAGTTTCCAATCCTTTTTTTGCCACCAAAGACCCCTTTTGTTATTTTTATCTCTTGGATTCTGTATTTTGAAATAATAAAAATGGCTACCAATTATTGAGTCTTCATTGTGAGCCAGGCACTCTGCTAAGCTATTTGTTATTTCATTTAATTTAACCTTCTCAACAATGTTATGAGGTACGTATTATAATTCCCATTTTACAGATGAGGGAGCTCTAGCTCAGGTTACTTTTTTTGCCCCTGCTGATATAGCGGGTAAGTCACAGAGGTGTTGCTTGAATGCAGGCTGGATTCTGAACCTCCTATGAAACTATACCAGCTCATGAAAAATTCTGTAGAACAAATAGACTACATTGATTAAGTAGTAATGGATTCTTAAAAAAAAAAAAAAAAAAAAAAAAGAGAGGCACAAAAAAACAAAAATAAACCCACCAAAAAACACCAAAAAACAAACAAAAAAAAAAAGCAAAGCACAAAATTCGATTAGTGAAATACATACTACCAAAGAGAACATCTAAAAAGCATGCAAAAAATCAGTGTTTCTACATAAAACTAATCACATACTTGATTAAGTAGCCTTATTAAGGTTAGTGAAATACTGAAAAGAGCACTGGGTTTGGGGACTCAGAATGGGTATTACATTAGTTCCATTTCCCTGAAGAAATCAGTAATGATGGCCAGGGCCATTAGACACTCCAGGCACAAAGTCTTTTACCTTCAAAGGGACCCCAGGAATGTTCAGAATAATAACTTCCTGTGCATCCCAAGCTGTGGCTACAGGTTTCCTGAGGTTCCCCATCCAGCAGCAGCAAACGTTTTCACCCAACCCCATAGCCAGGCCCCTGGGGCTTATATTGACGAGCATCCCGGCAAAAACACAGTCTGGGCCTGGGCCACCATCATGGAAATTAGAGATGAAGGGGACAGTTTCGCAGGAGAAGGGAGCATTTATGGGATATAGAGGAAATACGGTTTTGGTCAAAGATAAATATGGACACTCCTGAAGAGGGGAAATCTAATCTAATTTAATTCAACAAACTTAATGGTAGCCTACTATGTCCCAAGCATTAAGCTAGAAGGTTGGAGAAAGACTTAGTGTTTGCCTTCAACACTAAGGAATCCCACACTCTAGCACTCTAGCAAGGGAAACACACCAACAGACAAACCAACTAGATACTTGACAGAAAGTAGAAAGGGCTCAGATAAAGGCACAAGCAAAACACCATGGGGATAGAAGGGAGACATAAAAATTCCAAATAGAAGGATATAGCAAGACTTTTTGCAACAATTGGGCTATAATCTACACGGTGAAGGATGGGTGGAACTACAGAAGGGCTGATGAAATGGTTATTCATATTAGGCAGAGGGTTCAGCTTGAGCAAAATCACCAATATCAGGAATTGTAGGTAGGGTACACTCAGTGGGAACAAGTAGCTTCTATGGTAGGAGGGAGCATAGCATGTACATTGCTGTGAGGTAGGGGTGTGTGTGTGTGTGTGTTGTGTGCATCAGCCATATCATGGCAGATTAGGAATGCTAAGACCTTATTGTGGGCAATAAGGAGCCATTGAAGGTTTTTAAGTAAGGAAACCACATAATCTGATTTGTGTTGTTTATAGAGATCATTGTTAACAGTTTGGAAGACAGCCTTAAGTGGGAGAGACTTGTCAGACATCTTGTCTTGGAAAAAAGAAGCCTATGGGAACAGTATCTGGGGTTCAGCCAGTAGCAAATATAAAATTTTTAAAAAACCTACAAAGAAGCTAAATCTATATCAAACCAAACCTTTCTCAGTTTGCTACAAACCAGATGTACTATGGGAATCACCACAAACCATTTTCTTTTAAATCATTCATATTTAATGTTTATCAGTGATTTTCCAGAACATATCTTTGTTGTATTAGGTACATATTGTAAAATGCACGTAAATTGTTTCTATCTTGCAATTGATTGTCAGTGAGAACCTTTTGGGCTAGCAAGGAGATTTTCATGCTAAATCCAAAAATCTGTTTCTGTTTGTAATCAGTTTAACTACACCCAGAGGGTAGACCCAAGAATGTGTACTAATTACACACTCAGCCAGCCCTGACTCTCATTTTGTCCTCATGTCCTCTGTGTTGCAGATTAGATAAACCTTTTAAAATAATCATCAGTCATTAAGGTCTGCAAGTTGTGAACATTTTTCTGCTTTTTCCGTTGGGCAAGGCACTCAGTGGGGAGCCCTCCACCCTTATTCAGTCTTCTGGTACAGTTCCTAAAGTGGCTGTACCATCCTGCAAGGCTGGAGCTCTGGGTGACAGGCCTGGCTCAGCCCCTGACTTACTATGTCACCTCTGGCAAGTCATTTCCCTCTCCTCTGGACCTCTGTCACCCCATCTGCTAAATCAGGATGTTGGACTGCATGGACTCTAAATTTCCTTCTAGTTTTATTTATCTCTGATTCTAAGGCTCTTGGGGTCTGGTGACGGACACAGTTTGCTGCAGGCTGATCATTTCTCTGCCCAAGGTGGCTGCCCCCAGCAGAGCTTCCATCAACAAGTAAGTTCAATCAGTTGCTTCTCTTGGGATGTGAGTTTTTCTGGTGATCTTCATCAGTTACCAAACTCTGAATCCTTTCTTCTTCAGCTGTTCCAATTTTGGATAAGAGGCCCTGGCAATAAATAAATCCACACTGGACTGTTTTTGTTTTCTTTAAAACGTGGCCTAATAACTTCCACTAAAGCCAGTACACACAAAGCTTTGGGAGAGATGTGGCTGGACCTGGGGTACATCAAACAGGCATGCACAGGCAGCCAAGGAAGATCTGTCAGCCAGTAAGACAAGCCTTTGGGCCCTTACAAAGCCACTGGGGTCTTGAGCATATAATAGGAAGCAAATGCTTGTGCTCTCTGATGGCATCAAGGAGGGCAACGCATTGCTCTAGGGGCCTCACCCTCACCAGCAGGCAGACTTCACAGGGCAACCTGAAAGAAGAGCTGCTATCAAAATACCAGGGGAGAGAATGCTGCTGTTGAGCCAAACATAGGGTTTCTTCCTTGCCAAGCTTGCACCAGCAGATGGCTTCAATCTGGCCCTAATATAGCAACAGAGCAATACCACTATTCCTGTGTTTTGCATTTGCTGTGTACAGTTTGCCCCCAAGACATGAATATGCGAAACCTTCAGTACACTGCTTGGCAGACCCCAGAGGCTGAAACTGGGGAAATCTCTGGAGAGATCATGTTCATTGCACTGCTGCTCACTCTGCTGCCCAGTCCCACAGAAGCCCTTGGGCTCTGCCTTTCACTTCTGAATCACAAACAGATCTTGGTTTCTTTGCCCTCCCCTCAACACAATCCCCTCTCCTGCCACATCAGCTCCCTCACCCCCGCCTTTGTGAACTTTCAGGTGTGAAATGACTACTTGGACTTGAAAGAAGACGAAAGTGACTTTACTAATGAACCTTGGGTCTCTGGGAGTTTAGATTTTCTTCTTCACAGATCAGACAGGGGGAACTGGCACACTTGAGGCCTCTGGATTTTAATTGGTCTAATGGGACTCCTTTTAGAATGGGCTCATTCTACAATGCGCCTTCTTGACAAACAAGTGAGCTGCCAATTTTGCCTACTAAATGATGTAAATCCTGGAAATAATTCAATGGCCTCTCCTGGAAGAGGGCTGGGGCAGTGAGATGCCCAGTTCATTGCTTACAGCTAATTCCATTCTGCAAACATCCTTCAGTTCCAGCTATGGAATGTTGAAAGAGTACAATGGATTTTCCCATTACTATAGGCATGACCTCTCTTATTATAGGCCTCTGCTTCTCAGTCTGGGCTATATGTATCTTCAGGTTACACTGCAATGGACTGTGGGTACACAAAGCTATAGCATGCTTCTTCCTAGGGATTTTGGGGCTGGGGGAGCACACCAATTTAGTAAAACATGCAAAGCCGTATGATGGAGGAGAAATGTACTATTTGCAAACTCATTTAAGATTTCATAAAATATTTTACGTCTACTAGGACCTTCAGGTTATATCCTAGATCCTTAGGAGCAGGCGTTCACTCTTACTCTTTACTGATACATGGGGTACTTAGGAGGTGGGAAGGTCTTAAAAGCACTGTTAGGCAATGTGGGTCACTGGGCTTTGTAAACTACCAAACTGGATGCTCTCACAAATTCCTTATTAATGACTTAAGGTAGCCTTTTCTATGACACCTTCCTTGCCTAGAGGGGAACACCACAGTAAATTCCCTTAACTGGGGCTCAGACTGCTTATTTTTCTAATACAAAATTATTTCCAGGGGTTCAACCACTAGCTATGCTTCACTATTGCATTCAGCCATTAAGAAAGGAACAAACAAAAATATCACTTAATCCCTTTGAAAATCATTTTACTGTAGAATCATATTAGAATATGGACCACTATTATACTTACTTAGGTACATCACGAGTAAAGTCATATTCCTAGAAACAGAATAACTCCATCCTGGAAACCCTGACAGTGATGAGTGGTGGTGTAGGTGCTAGTCTTTCTCCCTCAGCCCCAGGATTAATACCACCTTCCACAGGAGTGCCATTAACTATTACTCTCATGTCTACAGATCCTTCTCATATGAAGATGCCTAACAGCTCCACAGGAATCACAGCTCATCAAAGCCTTTCCTTCCCACAGGAGAGGTTACCTCATTCCCATGGGAAGCAATGGGCTTGAGAGTCGGTGGAATAGGAGGAACTGGTGACAGACACACTGTTCAGCTAGGGTCAGGGAAGAAGATGAAGAGAACAGGCTTAGAGAAGGCAAAGGAAGAGAACATTTTCTATAGGGGAGGGTTAGCATGGTCAAATGTTATAGATGTCACAAAAAGTAAGAACTGAGAAGAAGCTACTGAAAATGTCAATAAGAAGGTTATGGGAGCCTTTTGTGAGAAGTTTCAGGAGGGTGTTTGGATCAAAACCAGATAGTACTGATTTGAGGAGAGAGAGGAGGGAGCTAATGTGGATTCACTGAATACTGATTAGTCTTTGGAGAAGTTTGAGAGTGAGTGAAATGAAGCACTGTCACCCTGACTGTGCCTGAAGTATTGTGGCATTGCTACCAGTGCCACAAAACCTCACTAGTCTGTACAACCAAACTTTGTTAGAAGGTGCCTCCAGTGTTCTAACCTAAGATGGACTTTGGAAATGCTATTTCTTATCTTTGATGCATGAACAACTTGTACTAGACACTCAGATACTTTTACACCAATGTTTATAGTATATTATTCATAATAGCCAAAAGGTGAAAGCAACCCAAGTGTCCATCAATGGATGAATGCACGAACAAAATGTGGTATATACATGCAATTAATACCATTAATCCCCAAAAAGGAATGAAGTACTAACACATGCAACAAGGTGCATGAACCTTGAAACCATGATGCTAACTGAAAGAAGCCAGCCACAAAATACCACATGGTATATGATTCCTTTACATGAAATATAAATAGGCAAATTATGGAAATGTTGGTAATGGTTATATAACACCATGAATGCAATTATGCCACTGAATTGTGCACTCAATTTCTAAAATAGCAAATTTTATGTTATACATATTTCAACATGATTAAAAAAATCTATAGAAACCAAAAGAAAATGTAATCTGGGGCACACCTCAGTTCTTAAGGAGAGTGCAATGCTACTCTGGTATTTTAATTTGTAGAGGGGTATGTGTGCATATACCTGATACCAAAGCTCCACCCCCAAGTTGTACTCTTTGGGTGCTTTGGAAGTCAAGTTAATTCTTTTGTACATTTAAGCACTACCCTAGAATGGCAGATGTGGCTCCTCAATTGGGAATGGAGAACATGGGCAATTTTTGTCAAGGATTTTTATCTGAGGTCAACTATTTAAAGAGAAAATTTTATACAACCTCAGGAAACATATAGTTACTTTTGTGACTTACACAAATGATGCTAAGCTGAAACTGTGTTAAAAAAATTGATCAAAGAATACACTGTCCTCGTTACTTAAAAAAAATTAATGGTTTAGATTCATAGAGCTCTGTTTATAATATAAATTTCAGGCATGATGCAGCTACAGATGTACGTATCATTGGACTTTGAGGATACAGAAGGAAAACACAAAATGTCACCTGTAGCCAAATCCAATTGCTGGTAAGGGGTCAGGAGAGTGAGGGAGTGGCCTTAGAGACCCTCAGAGCCCAGGCTCCAAGATGCGCAATGAAAAGTTCTTTGATAGAATTTGAGGCAAGAGTTTATATATATTTGGATGGAAAAACCCAAAGTCTGGTAACCTTGCCTTTTTAATCAGCCATGGTGGATCTTACAAAAAAAATGTACCTAAGAACTAAAATGCTTACAATGTCCTGGTAATGACCAGCAGCAAGGAAAATCACTAGTACAACAGCCAATCGGTCAAAATGGCTATGTCCTTGAAAACATGCAGCCTTGGTGTGGGAACATTGCAGGCCAGAAATCAACAGCAGGGAGGTATCCTCATAAATGAAAGACGAAAGATCTCCCTAAGTTGTTCCATCTGAATTTGTTCCTTAAAAACTCTCTAATTGTGAAATGCCTCCCTCATCATCAATAAGATTTGGGGAATTAAGACTATTTCCCCCTCAATTTACTTGGAAGAACACATTGTCATCCTGGTCCATCTTCCTACCTTCCCATCTTCAGATCTGGACTGTTGGTAAGTCCCCACTCTCACATTCACATAGGCACCATCTCCTCTGTTTTTGGATGCCAGCCATTTCTCGTCTTTCCTTCAGCCTTTCCTATCCCACTTCTGCCATAGTCCTCAATGCCTCAGCTAGACAAGATACTCATTCCTCTCCAATGGTCCACTGCTGTCCAGGAGAAGAAATGTTCTATTCTGTGACAGCAGGAACAAGACAACCCTCTTCCTAAATCACATGTTGACATTTCTATCTTCTTCAGAATCCTTTGATGGCTCTCTACTATATGTGAGATAAAGTCCTAATTCCTTAACATCGCATTCACAAGCTTCTCCATTTCATCTTGTCTTGCTTTCCAGTTTCAACTGCTCATATATTTCTCCAAGTGCCATATATTGTAGTCATACCATCCCGTTCATCATTTGCTGATAATGGCAAGTACTTTTAAGTTCTCATGTTTTTCTTCATGCTGTTCCCTTGGCCTTTGATCTCTCTGTTTCTCTGTCTCTCCTCATCTTACATAATACCTCTTTACTTTTTCTAGGAAACCTTCCCTCAGACAAAATTAACACCCCCCTCTCTGACTATTTATTAGATTGTACTTTTATTATAGCACTAATTTCAATCTGCCTCAAAGTTGAGTTAGTCATTGCTATGTTCCTCTCCTCAACTCGACTACCAGGCCATCAAAGTAAGAAATGAGTCTTATTCCTCTCTGTAGCTCCCACGCAGTACTTGTTTGGCTAGCACAGACACTTAAATACATGCTTGTTGACTGACTGAATGAATGCATGAATCAATGATTGCATGAATGAACACATATCCCCAGTCTACTGAGAGTGTGCAGGTGAACGGCTACCTCTTTAGCAGACACCCTTCCCAAGGAGTCTATCCTCATTAACTGATGATTACCTTAGATGAAAGAGTCCTGCTGAGCTATGATGAAGACAAGACAACGACAGGGCCAATGGTGAGGTGGCTCAGGAAGCAAATGGCAGGGCTCAAACCCTGACCTTTAGATTCCAAAGCCCTTCTGACAATAACCATTTCTCATTACCCACAGCATCAGTTCACTGCACTCATTGTGGATGGAATCTACAAAGGTTATTTTTTAATTTACTTTTGCTGACTGGAACTTTAGGCCTTGCTATGGAAGGAGCTGACACATGCTAGCATTCTGTGTGCCATGCTGGGCAGGAAACAGGTTTTCTGGGGAGCAGGTTCCATTTATTTCTCACTTTGAACCTTCATGATTGGGTTCCCCCTACCTTGGACCCCTGCCTTTGCCTCACAATCTACCCATCCCTGGGCCACACATTGCCCTTTCCATCACCATTGATTCCCAAGTGCAGGGGCTGCTGGTGATTGAAATTTCAGTGCCTGTCTCTATGCCATCAAATTCGTTAATGAAGTCCCTTGCTTGGCTATAATAGTACAAAGCAATAAGGCTTCAATCCCTGCAGTAACATATGCCAGCACCCTGTTCCCCTTGCAGAGGTCCATGGGATGATTGCCAGGAAAATACAATTATGTGCTGGCACAGGAATAAATACAATTCCTTAACCTAAAAGTTCTGTGTTTTCATTCCCCCCCCCTTTTCCATTTCTCTATTCACTTCTTTTTCTCTTTCCAGTGCTCTTTAAACTCATTTCCTGTGTCCAATTATTCTCTTGTGTCTAGTCATTGCTGTACTAAACATTCTCTCGTCTCCACAGGGTTCTTTTCCATATCCTTAGGCAAAGGGCAAGGCTGGAATCCTTCACCAGATTTTAAATCTTAAAAATGCTTCCGTTCCTCCCTCCATTTTGCTTTAAACTACTAACCCAGGCTCCATTTATTTTAGAAGGGGTTCTAGTATCTCCTTCCATAATCTTCCATCAGTATTTCCATTCCCTTACTGTTTACCTCTCAGCACCATTTCTGTTTCTCAGGTCAGATTCCCTCACTTGCCTCTCTAGCTCCACAGACATCTTTTGCTGGCATTGCCCTATCTCCTGCACCTGCTGATGCCCCCTTTGTTCAATTCCCTTTCTCTCTTTCACTAACTCAGATTTTCCTTGCTCCATAGCCATGCCATTTTAGTTATTGCTGTTTGATGGCCTGTCTTCCTCCTAAGAGGAAATTATATGTACTTAAAAGAAAATTTAAAAGTTTCTAATAATTAGGACAATCTGAAAATTGTGTAGGCTGCCCCTGGGCAGTGAGACCATTCTCCAGAGGTGATCCATGAGAGCTTGGACAGCCATTTGGTAGAGATATAGGTGAAGGGATTCAAACATAGAATAAGAGTGAAGGTAAATAGCTTCTGGTGACCCTTCCAACCCTGAGATTCTAGGATTTCATTCAAGTCTTTAGAGGTCTAATGGCAGGGATGAAGGGTTATGGAAGAGGGTTCAAGTGATCTTTGCATTCCTCCCTTTGACACAGACACTGTCTGGAGAGGAATCTAAAGAGACTACTTTGGATACTCTCTCAAAGAAAGGGATCAGTGTCTTTTGTGGACCACGACCAGCTAAGAGAGGAGGGCTTCAAGTTAGCCAAGGAGTTATCAACCAAGACATAATCTTAAGTGAGTAACTACTGACTTGCCTAAGGTGGGGAGAAAGAACTTCATAATCTGTCCAGTGTGCTAAGTAGGGGCTAAGTCTCAAAAATCATGTGACTGTTTATTAGGCAGTATGAAATGTATATATAGTATGTATGCTCATACGAGACACTGCCTAAATACAAAGTGGAGCAACCAAAGCAGGATTTGTTTGCATCGAATTTTTTCCTACCAACAGGAAATAATTAGCAGTAATTCACAGGTGATAGGCATCTTGCTCAATTCAGCCACATAATGGTATCATTCAGGATACAGGTGGAAGAAAAAAAGAGGCATCAGATAGAGAAAATTCACTTGGTGAAAATGATTAGGACATAAGTTGGAAGGAACCAAGGAGAAGGCAACTGAGGAGAAAGAGCTGTATGATCCTCATACAAATAGCTCTGTGGGCATTAGAACAAAGTAAGTAAGTCCAAAGGGAGGCCAGGAAAGGTACAAAAAAATGCCATATGGCCCAAACCCATGGCTATAAAGAGGTAAAAAAGGAAAATTCTACTACAAAGAGTGGCAGCCAGATCACTAAGGAGGAGTATAAAAACCAGCAGGAAGATATTGAACAAAAAAGGAAAGAAGATGCAATTGGCAAGAAATGAACAGTTTCATTAAGTAGGGTCAAGACCAGCCCTGGTTCCTTCTAACAAAGAAGGGGCAGGAGTTTTCCATATTGTTTTTACCTGTCTACAGAATAGATCAAACATGCCCGTTAACCAGGAAAAATCTATCTTGTTATTGGTCAAGTCAAACTAAGAAGGGAAATGGTTAAGAAGAACAAGACATCACACTATAAGCATAATAGAGTTATCAGCAAATAATGATGATTGGCATCAATGGACAGATCTTTCAGACATAAAATCAACAAGGAAACAGCGGCCTTAAATGACACACTAATCCAGATAGATTCAATTGATATTTTTAGAACATTTCACCTCAAAGCAGCAGAATATACATTCTTTTCAAGTGCACATGGAACATTTTCCAAGATAGACCACATGTTAGGCCACAAAACAAGTCTTAATAAATTTAAGACGATTGAAATCATACCAAACATCTTCGTCGACCACAATGGTATGAAACTAGAAATCAATTACAAGAAAAAAAACCCTGAAAAACATGGAGGCTAAATAGCATGCTACTAAACAATGAATGGATTAACAATAAGATCAAGGAAGAAATCAAAAGATACCTTGAGAGAAATGAAAATAAAAATACAACAACCCAAAATCTATGGGACATAGCAAAAGTAGTCCTAAGAAGGAAATACATAAGAATACTGGCCTACTTCAAGAAACAAGAAAAATCTCAAATAAACAATCTAACCTTACACTTAAAGGAACTGGAAAAAGAATAGCAAACAATGCCCAAAGTGAGTAGAAGGAAAGAAATAATACAGATCAGAGTGGAACAAAATGAAATAGAGTCTAAGAAAACAATACAAAAGATCAATGAAACCAAGAGTTGGTTCTTTGAAAAGATAAACAAAATTGACAAACCTTTAACCAGACTCATCAAGATTAAAAGAGAGAGGGCCGGCCCGGTGTCTCAGGCGGTTGGAGCTCCGTGCCCCTAACGCCAAGAGCTGCCGGTTTGATTCCCACATGGGTCAGTGCCAGATGGCTCAGTTGGTTGGAGCGCGGGCTCTTGGGCACAAGGTTGCCGTTTTGACTCATCGACTCCCGCAGGCGATGGTGGGCTCCACACCCTGAAACTAAGATTGAACACAGCACCTTGAGCTAAGCTGCCGCTGAGCTCCCAGATGGCTCAGTTGGTTGGAGCGTGGGCTCTCAACCACAAGTTTGCCGGTTAACAACGGCAACTCGACCTGGAGCTGAGCTGCACCCTCCACAGCTAAGATTGAAAGGACAACAACTTGACTTGGAAAAAAGTCCTGGAAGTACACACTGTTCCCCAATGAAGTCCTGTTCCCATTCTCCCCCACCCCAAGAAAAAGAAAAGAAAAGAAAAGAAAAAAGAGAGAGGACCTAAATAAATAGAATCAGAAAAGAAAGAGTAGTGACAACAGACATCACAGAAATACCAAAAATTATTAGAAAATACTATGAGCAATTACATGCCAACAAATTGGACAATCTGGAGAAATGGGTAAATTCCTAGAAGCATACAATCTTCCAAGACTGAACAAGAGGAAACTGAAAATCTGAACTGATAAATTACTACTAACAAAATTGATCAGTAACAAAAAAACTCCCAAGAAACAAAAGTCTTGGATCAGATGGCTTCACAGGTGAATTTTATCAAACATTCAAAGAACAATTAACACTTATTCTTCTCAAACTATTCCAAAAAATTCAAGAGGAGGGAAGACTCCCAAGCTCAATTTATAAGGCCACCATTACCCTGATTCCAAAAACAGACAAAGACATTACAAAAAAAAAAAAAAAATATATAGACCCATGTCTCTGATAAACATAGATGCAAAATCCTCAACAAAATATCAGCAAACTGAATTCAACGATACATTAAAAAGATCATACATCATGATCAAGTGGGATTTATTCCTGGGATGCAAGGTTGGTTCAGCATCTGCAAATCAATTAATGTGATACACCACAGAAACAAAGTGAAAGACAAAAATCATATGATCACATAAATAGATGCAGAAAACGCATTTGGCAAACTCCAGCATCCATTTATGATAAAGATTCTCAATAAAGTGGGAACAGAGGGACCATGTCTCAACATAATAAATGTCATATATGAAAAACCCACAGCTAACATCACACTCAAAGGGGGAAAACTAAAAAACGTTATCCTTAAAATAAGGAATAAGACAAAGATGTCCACTGTAACCACTTCTATTCTACATAATATTGGAAGTCCTAGCCACAGCAATCAGACACAAAAAAAGAAATAAAAGGCATTCGAGTTGTAAAGGAAGAAGTAAAACTGTCATTATTTGTAGATGACATGGTATTATATATAAAGAACCCCAACGATTCCACCAAAATCTATTAGATCTGATAAATGAATTTAGTAAAGTAGCAGGATATAAAATTAACATTCAGAAATTGATTGCATTTTTATACACCAATAATGAAATATCAGAAAGAAAATAAGAAAATAATTCCATTTATAAATACATCAAAAACAAACAAACAAAAAACAACAACAAAAACAATAAAATACCCAGGAATAAATTTAATCAAGAAGGTAAAAGACCTGCACCTGGAAAATTATGACTTTAAAGAAAGAAGTTGAGGATACCAATAAATGGAAACATATACCATGCTAATGAATAGGAAGAATTAACATCAGTAAAATGTCCATACTGCCCAAAACAATCTATAGATTCAATGCAATCCCTATCAAATTTTACACAGAACTGGAACAAATAATCCTAAAATGTATACATAACCACAAAAGACCACAAATAGCCAGAGCAATCTTGAGAAAGAAGAAAAGAGTTGGAAGTATCACATTATCTGAAATAAAACTATACTATAAGGCTATAGTAATCAAAACAGCATAGTACTGGGGGAGAACTGGGGGAGATCCAAGATGGCAGAGAAGATAACCACTGTGCTTGCCTCCTCCCATGAATACATTAAAATTACAACAAAATTATAGAAAAATCAACCTGGAGAACCATCTGCAGTCTAGGTGAACAGGAGTTTTATAACTAAGGATATAAAGATGAAGCCACGTTGAGGCTGGTAGGAGGGGCGGAGATGTGGACTGGGCTGGCCCCAAACATCCATGTGGCACTTGAGAATTGCGAGAGATATATCAGCTGTGGAGGTTCTCCCTGGAGGAACAAGGGATCCCAGCCTCACACCAGGCTCACCAGCCTAGAGTACTGGTGCTGGGAAGAGGAGTCCTTACAACTGGCTGCAAAAAACAATGGGGATTCTGACTGTCCAGTGGGACAGGAGGCTACAGGAAACCCAGACATTCTCTTAAAAGGCCTGCTCACAGACTCACTCGCAGGCATTCACCCTGGGCTCCAATAGAAGGACAGTAACTTGGGGGATGTGAGAGATATGGGGAAAGACTGAGTTGTGTGGCTTCAGGGCAAGGAGTGGAGCGGCAGTTGCCATTTTCCCTGTAAGGGGTCCTTCTCTCAAGTAGCCGGAAGGCAGGTGCCATCTTTCCTGTGTTAAGCCCTCCCCCCATAGCCAAATCTGAATTGGTCTGGAAACCTCTACTTGCTCCACACTGATGACTCCCTGGCACCCCGCCCCACCCAACTTGCTGAACATTAGAGGCATTTTCTTGGCAAGCAGCCAGCCCCCACCCACATTGCATTCTTTCTTGGACAATTTTTTGGGGTTTGTGTGCTGCAGGTGGGAGGCAGCGAGTCTTGGTGTGCTCTGAGAAGTTTTCTGAGTATATCCAGGCTCAGCATGGACACCAAACCAGGAGTTACATTAATCTGGTGAACACAACTCATCCCACTCTGCTGACTCCCTGAAACCCCACTTCACCAATTTGTGTACCACATGAAGCTTTATCAGCAGAAGAACCTTATGGGAGCTGGCAGGGGCAACAGGTCTTGGGGTGTTCTGGCTTTTTGCAGAGCTACCCCATGCCCAGTACTGATGGCAGCCATCCTCGGTTCACAGAGTGGTCTCTCCCATACACCTTCAAGTTTAGCACAGGCAGCAACCAACTGTGGATTGCTTTGTAGTCCACAGTCAGTCACAGGCAGTGGGTGACCTGGACCTGCATTGGAACCCCTTCCAAGAGTCCCTAGAACCAACATACCTGGAGGTCGGCTTCAGAGCACAACAGAGCACCACCCAATTAGCTCCACAAGCATCACACACAAAGGGCGGTCTTAACAGGCACCAGAGCCCACTGGGGCAAATCCCGTTCAATGGGGTAAGCTCCCTGCACAGCAGCCCATAAACTGTGGACGGGGGCCAAACCCCACAGCCAATCAGCCTGAGGTTCAATCCTACCCACTGACATGTCAATCAAGACTCAACTATAACAGGAGGGTACACACAACCCACACAAGGGACACGCCTGGACCACCAAGAACAGGTGACCAGGGAGATTGTGTCAGGGCCCCACAGTGCACCTACTACATAAGGCCACCTAGCCCAAACTGGGAGGCATAGCAGATGTATGCAATACATAGAAACAAACACAGAGACGCAGCCAAAATGAGGAAATAAAGAATTACATCCCAACTGAAAGAACAGGAGAAAACTCCAGAAAAATAACTAATAGAAAATGGAGGCAGGAAACCTACCACATACAGAGTTTAAAACAATGGTTATAAGGATGCTCAAGGAACTTAGTGGAAATTTCAATAAAGAGATAGCAAGCATTATAAAGGACATAGAATCATTAAAAACAAAAACAAAAAACAGAAGTGAAGAATACAATAACTGAAATGAAGAATGCACTAGAAAGAATCACCAGCAGACTTGATGAAGCAGAGGATTGAATCAGCGATTTGGAACATAGGGTAGCAGAAAGCACCCAATCAGAACAGCAAAAAGAAAAAAGAATACAAAAAAAATGGGGAGAGTTTAAGAGACCTCTGGGACAACATCAAGTATAACAACATTCACATCATAAGGGTACCAGAAGGAGA
Source organism: Rhinolophus sinicus (assembly GCF_057876585.1). NCBI lineage: Eukaryota > Metazoa > Chordata > Mammalia > Chiroptera > Rhinolophidae > Rhinolophus > Rhinolophus sinicus. Next base: position 95,322,828 of record NC_142518.1, read on the forward strand.
AGAAAGAAATCAAGGGATTGAGAATCTATTTGAAGGAATAATGACTGAAAACTTTCCGAACCTGGTGAAGGAAGTGGACACACAAACCCAGGAAATGCATTGAGATCCAATCAAGATGAACCCAAACAGGCCTACACCAAGACACATTATAATTAAAACGGCAAAGGTTAAAGTCAAAGAGAGAATCCTCAATGCAGCAAGAGAAAGGCAACTAGTTACTTATAAGGGAGCTCCCATAAAATTTTCAGCTGATTTCTTTAGAAAATTGCAGGCCAATAGGCATTAGCATGAAATATTCAAAGTGATGAAAAGTAAGGACCTATAACCAAGAGTACCCTACCCCAAAAGGCTATCATTTAAAATCCAAGGACAGATAAAGAGCTTCCCAGGCAAGGAAAAGTTAAAGGAGTTCATCACAATCAAACCATTATTACAAGGAATTTTAGAGGGACTTCTTTAAGACAAAAAGAACAAACAAAAAAAGATTAAAAATATGCATAATAAAATGACAATAACATCATATTTATCAACAATTACTTTAATTGTAAAAGGATTAAACGCTCTAATCCAAAGATAGGGTGGCTGAATAGATAAAACAAGACCCTTACATATACTGCCCACAAGAGACTAACTTCAGATCAAAAGACGCAAACAGACTGAAAGTAAAAGGATGGAAAAAATATTTCATGAAAATTCAAATGAAAAAAACAAAATCTGGGGGAGCAATACTTATAGCAGACAAAATAGACTTTTAAACAAAGGTTATAACAACATACAAAGAAGGACCCAGTAATCCCATGTCTGGGTATTTATCCCAAGAAACCCAAAATGCTACTTTGTGGGGACGTGTGCATCCATATGTTCCCTGCAGCATTGTTTACAATGGCCAAGATGTGGAGGCAACCTGGGTGTCTGTTGAAGGAAGAATGGATAAAGAGGAGGTGGTACATATATACAATGGAATATTGCTCGGCTATGGGAGGGAATGGTTTCTTGCCATCTGAGGAGGCATGGATGGACCTGGAGGGTATTGTGGTGAGTGGAGTATGTCAGACAGAGAAAGACAGATGCGATGTGATTTCACTTATATGTGGAATCTAAAGAACAAAATGAACAAACAAACAAAACAGAAACAAACTCATAGATACAGAGAACATTTTGATCATTGCCAGATGGGAGGGTGGTTGAGGGGGTGGGTGAAAAAGGGAAGGGATTAAGAAGTACAAATTGTTTGTTACAAAGGAGACACGGGGATGTAGGGTATAGCACAAGGAATATAGTCAATAACTACATATGGTGTCAGATGGGTACTAGATTTATCGGGGAGATGGATAGGAGGGGGATTGGGAGCAAGGTGAGAAAGGTGAGGGGAGTAAGAAATACAAATTGGTAGTTACAAAATGGTCATTGGCATGTAAAGTAAAGCACAGGGAATATAGTCCATAATATGGTAATGACTATGTATAGTGTCAGGTGAGTACTAGACTAGTCAGGGGGTTACTTCTTAAATTATATAAATGTCTTGTACACCTGAAATTAATATAAAATAATTATTAAATGTCAACTGCAATTGAAAAATTAAAAAGTGGGTGGTGGTGAAGGGGATAAGAGGTCCAAATTTCCAGGTATAAAACAAATAAGTCATGGGGATGTAATATATAGTGTAGGGAATATAGTCAATAATATTGTGACAGCATTGTATTGTGTCATATGGTTGCTGGACTTATGATGGTGGTCACTACTTTGGATATGTAAATGTTGAATAACTGTGGTGTACACCTGAAACTAATATAATATTGTATGTTACCTATATTTTTAATAAAAATATTTTTAAAAACAGCATAGTATTGGCATAAAAACAGACACATAGATCAACGGAACAGAATAGAGAGCCCAGAAATAAACCTACACCTACGTGGTTATTTAATCTATGACAAAGGAGACAAGAACATACAGTGGCATAAGGACAGTCTATTCAATAAATGGTGTTGGGAAAACTGGACAGATACATGCAAATAAATGAAACTGGACCACCTTCTTATTCCACATACAAAAATAAACTCAATTGTAAGACTGGAAACCACAAAACTCTTTGAAAAAAACATAAGCAACAAACTTAACAACATTGCCCCTAGTAATATTTTTTCTGATCTATTTCTCTTTTCAAGCGGGGGAAACAAAATAAAAAATAAACAAATGGGACTACATCAAACTAAAAAGTTTTTGCATAGCAAAGGAAATGATCAACAAAATGAAAAGGCAACCCACTGAATATATTTGCCAATGATACATCTGATAAGGGGTTAATATTCAAACTTTACATATATATAAAAAACTCATACAAATCAACACCAAAAAAATAAACAATTCAATTAAAGATGGGCAGAGGGCCTAAATAGATATTTCTCCAAATAGGATATACACATGGCCAATAGACATGTGAAAAGACAGTCAATGTCACTAATCATCAGAGAAATACAAATTAAAACCGCAGTGTGATACCACCTCATACCTGTCAGAATGGCCATCATCAATAAATCAAAAAACAAGTATTGGTGAGGATGTGGAGAAAAGGGAACACTTGTGCAGTGTTGGTTGGACTGCAAATTGGTGCAGCCACTATGGAAAACTGTTTTGAGGTTCTGCAAAAAATTAAAAATAGAACTAACTTATGACCCAGCAATTCCACTTCTGGCTATTTATCCAAAGAAATCCAAAACACTAATTCGAAACGATATATGCACCCCTATGTTCACTGAAGCATTATTTACAATAGATAAGATATGGAAGCAACCGAAGTACCCATGAATAGATGATTGTATAAAGAAATTGTGGTACATACATAAAATGGAATATTACTCAGCCATAAAAAATGAAATCTTAAACCATTTGTGACAACATGGACGGAGCTAGAGGGTATTATGCTGAATGAAATGTCAGATAGAGAAAGATAAATACGATATGATCTCACTTATATGTGGAATCTGAAGAACAAAATAAACAAAACCACAAAACAGAAACATACTCCTAGATAAAGAGAACAAACTCATGGCTACCTGATGAGAGTGGGGTTGGGGTGCTGGGTGAAAAAGGTGGCGGGATTAAGAAGTACATATTGGTAGTTACAAAATAGTGAAGGGGATATAAAGTACAGCATAGGGAATACAGTCAATAATGTTACAATAACTATGTATAGTGCCAGGTGGGTACTAGACTAATTAGGGGGAATCACTGCATAAATTATATAAATGTCTAACCACTATGCTGTATACCTGAAACTAATATAAAATAATATTGAATGTCAACTATAATTGAAAAAGAAATGGATGAGATTTCAGAGTGAAAAGGCCTTGCAGGACCAATAAAGAAACTATATTTAAACACATTAAAATGTAATCATTAAAAACAAAAACAGATGAAAACCAGGGTCTTACAGCTTGGCACCCTAAACTTCTGGATATATATTCTAAATAATAATAATGATAATAATAATAATTTAATTTTTAAACAACTTTATTGAGGTATAATTTAAATACCATAAAATTCACCCATTTCAAGCAAATTTTAAGTGCACTATTTAGTGATTTTTAGTAAATTTAGCAAGGTGTGCAACCATCATCAATACATTAGAACACTTTTATCAGCTCACTAGCTAATAAGATGCCTCATGCCCTTTTATAGGGTAATCCCTCAATGGATTCTTACTTTTTCATATTGAGCTCTCTGCCATTACTATTGGCTACTCTTTGCCTTAAAACTTACTTTCTGACACAGATTTCTCCTGGGTCCCTCCTCTGCCTCTCTGATCATCCTCATTCTACTTCCTTTGTTTTGTTTAAAGATGGGTGTGATGGGTGTTCTCTCATCTGTCCCTTGGCCTTCCACTCTTCTCACTTTACAAGTCTTCTTTTTCTTTTTCTTTAAGAATTATTATTATTAAACCTTTTAATTTATTTTTTAAGTGTGCTCCAAGTCAAGTAATTGTTCAATCTAGTTGTGGAGGGCACAGCTCACTGGCCCATGTGGGAATCCAACCGGCAACCTTGTTGTTATTAAGAGCACTGCGCTCTAACCAACTGAGCTAACCGGCTGCCCCTTTACAAGTCTTCTCGAATGCTCTCATCTGTGCTCTTGGTTCTATCACTGAGGATTTTCCAATTTGCCCAGAAGTGAATGCTTCTACCTAGCCATCTAGTTGCCCAAGCCAGAAACCTGCAAATCACCTTAGCTTCCTCCTCCTTTTTCATTCTTGAAGCTGAAATAATTATCGTACCTTGTAAATTCTGTTTCCTTACTGTTTGGTGAATTCTCCTTTACATTGCCATTGCTGGCTACTGCTCCTATTTAGATTATGTTCTCATGTCTCACCTGGAGGGTTGTTACAGCCTCTCTGCCACGTCCTCCTGCATACCATCCTCCACACACTTTAGAGTCCTTTTGTTTTGTTAATTTAACTACTCCACACAGGAATACATTCTTGAAGCTAAAGAGTCAAACAGTTCCTTAGTATAGAGAGCACAAAATAAGAAAGCCCACTCTTCAACCTTCCCCTTAGCACAACTCCCTAGGGGTAATTACTGGTATATTTTCTATACATATGCATATACTTCAATGTTTTGGAAATATTTGCATGTTAATACATGTAGAACGGTCCTTTTAATCCTTGCAAGAAATTCCATAGTATGAATATAGCAGTTAGCCATTTCCCCTCTCATACCCTGTTTCCCTGAAAGTAAGATCTAGCCGGACAATCAGCTCTAATGTGTCTTTTGGAGCAAAAATTAATGTAAGACCCAGTATTACATTATATTAATTATATTATATTACATTACATTATATTAAGACCCGGTCTTATAGAAAAATAAGACCGGGTCTAATATTAATTCTTGTTCCGAAAGACACATTAGAGGTGATTGTCTGGCTAGGTCTTATTTTCGGGGAAACACGATAGACATTTAGTTTGTTTCTAATTTTTCCCTGGCACAAAGAAGGCTGCAGTGAACAAACACCTCTGGACACGTGGTGTATTTCTGTAAGTTATATTCCTAGAATAATCCTGGCATGTAGCAATGGAGGCTGCATGGGAGGTTAAGTTGCAGGACAGTAGGACAGAAGGTGGGAAGGATTGGTCGGAGACGATTGAGAGAGAAAGGAGATTTTTTTTGAAAAGATGATGCAGAAGGTATCAAGGAAATAGGAGAATATTAAGGAATCCTTGGGGAAAAATCATCTTATAATGTTGTCACCTTAATGCAACAGCCATTTAAAACAAACAAACAAACAAAATCCTTAACATTCATTTAAAACAAACTATGCATTTCCAAACTATGAGAAATCTGTCTGGGTACAATTGCCATAGTAGAGGACTTGGGAGTCACAGTGACCCACTGATGAATATGATTGGGCAATAAAGCGCTTTCAAGAAGATCAGGATTAAGCTAAACTACATTAATTGGATTGTGGAGCAAATTCTAGTACAGAAGCTGTCACTATGGTCCTTGGTTGTACTCCTTTGACTATTGGTTTTCATTTTTATTTTCACAATTTTATTTTGGAGGATGTTGAGAGTACTTCTCAGAGAAGAGAATCCAAATCATTAAGAGGGTGGAAAATACGTCTTTTGAGGAAGTGCTAAAGAAAATATAATTATCTGGTAACCTTTGATTCATTTCCAAAGTGGTGACATTTGGTCCTGAGACTCACTTGACCGAGAATTTTTAATGCCAGTAATAAGTTCACTGCTCAGCTTGCAAGTACACAACTGCATAAGCAACAATGTAAAGTGAAAACCAAAATGAGCAAACTGTAATTATGTATGCAGTGTCACCAGAGAAAGCAATTTACTAAAGGGATTACCACCATTAAAGATGCATTCTGTTTCAACAGATATTGTTTTCTTTAATTGATTTGTCCCAATACGTTCTCCCTATGTCATGCAGAATTCCAGTCAGACAGCAATTTCTGTTGTGTTTTTAATTTCTCTGCCAAGAGATTAAAGGAAGTAAGTCGAGCTTCTCCAGTAACTATAATTTCCTCACAAATGGAAGAAGTATTAACAGAGAGCCATAGAGACAGATTACAGTTTAGGTCACCCAGGAGAGAAATCTGAAGCCCCCTTTTGACTAACAACAAGGTAAGTAATCCTCAAATCTTTTTTCCTTATACTATTAAGCCTAAAACCAAGTTTAGGAGGCCTCCTTTTCAACTTGATTTTTTTTTTTTTTTGGTTTCACCTTTCTCATGCCCCAGCCGGCCAGTCAGTCAAGCAGGCATCATTTAGAGGGTGCGGGGTCCTGATAACAGACTTAGGCAGCATTCTTCACCTACCAGTCTCTCTCACCCTGCCTTCTTTACCTTGCACTGCTCTTTTTTTTTCTTTCAGGTGTGACAGTGAAATTTATTACTTTGTGAAAAAGATTGTAATTAAAATTTAAACAATCTGGATTCTTTAAGAACAGTTTAGCAGTCATGATCTTTCACTTAGAGAAAACTCCACTGACATTGGTTTTATTCACAGTAGCATTCTTGTTTAGATCTTTAAAATTCTTGTGGAAATTGAGTTGTGATTGACAGTGATGTGTGTGTTAGGACAACCTGGGTAAATCTGTCTCTGTCATCCGAGTTAATAATGGCTGATTAGTCCTCCATGTACCTATCCGACTCATGAGCTGACAGTGGCCAGGTGAGGAAGAGAATGAAAGATGTCCCATCTCTGTTATCCTGGTAACACACTGGACAGCAAGGCTTGCATCACTCTTGACTTTATTACAGACCAACTCAGGAAGTGAAAGGACGATTCTTCTTTCCACTGTGGTTACTTTTGTGGATGTGTCTGCACCTGCAGAGGCAGGCTTCAGAGCTCGGCCAACCATCAATGCCAAGCTGCCCTTTAATTTCTTCTTCCTGTTTGTTTGACATAAGTTGTTAATTAAGGAAACTAGACCACACCTCTACAATAGAGTGGGTGTGGGGCCCGGGGTCCCTCGGAAACATCCCATTTTGTTATACTTCTGACCCTTGAGGTTGCTCCCAAACCAGCACACCTCCCCTCTTTACTCATTTCCCTCCTTTTGGAAATTTGATTGCTTGGTTTGACTTTAGAAGGGGCACCATCCGGTCCTGGGTCATTTCCCAAACTCTCAACACGTAGGTCATACGTAGAAACCAAACTGCACCTTTGGGAGGATGGTAAAGTGAACAGATTTGAAGCAGCACAGGCATTGAGGGTTTACCCAGTTTATCACCCCCTGCTTTAACATGAGTTATTTTAAAAATAGTCATTGTTTTCCTTTCAGGTTTTCTTTCCTTTTCAGGTCCCATTGAAATGAACACAAAAATAGCAAAATACTGTCTAAAATCATGCAATTTGAATACAAGGCCTCAGGAGGGGATCCTCCCCCAAATGTCATGTTAATTGCAGTGGAGTGTTGGGTCCAATGGACATTTCAGGCAATGTTGCCAGCTAGCTCTCCCACTGGTAGGCTGGTATGGGGGGCCACAGAACACTGCTCTTTTTTTAAAACAGTATTTTTTTTATTAGTTTCAGGTGTACAAAACAGCATAGTGATTAGACATTTATATACCTCACAAAGTGATAACCCCAGTAAGTTTATTACCCATCTGACACTGTACATAGTTATTACAATATTATTGACTATATTCCCTATGCTGTACTTTATATCCCCGTGACTCTTTCTTTTTAAATTATAGTTGATGTTCAATATTATTTTATATTAGTTTCAGGTCTTTCCTCTATAGCTTCTTTCCCTAAAACCTCTTCTAACCCTTGCCATTTCCAGAGTAATTTTGGGGGGGAAATAGGGTTAACATGTATCAACTTCTGGGTCCTTATCTTTGTTATCATAACCTGAGTCCTTCTAAAACATTTTGGTTTAAATGTACTATCACAACAAAAATAAAAAAATAAAATAAATGTATTATCACAGATAACTCCTGGAAGTGGATGGTGGATGTGGCAGCCACAGGTGAATGGGAAGGTTTATGTTAAGTATGGTTAGTACAATGTAATTAATTAATTAAACACTTGTTGAGTCCTAGCAACATTTATTGATGTCCTCACTTAACGTCATTGATAGGTTCTGAGATTAAACAAAAGGATGTATAACAAAAACCATTTTACCATAGGTTAATTTTTATAAACAAGAATCAGGTTCCTACATAATCTTATCAATGTTATAACAAAACTACATGGAATGAAATGTTACTTGAGGACCTGCTGTACTGGAACCCAGGCAGGCCAGGCACTGCGGATACAGGAGAAAACACGGAGCCAGCCCTCATGGAGCTCTCCATCCAGCAGGAGAAGGACACACAGTATAGGTGCCAGGTGGGGCAGCAATAAAAATGAATTGGGCACCTGCTGTTTGCTAGACACTGTGCCAGGGGCTGTGGTGGATACATAGATAGGAAAACTCAGTCGTTGGCCTCCAGGAGCTCTCTATCCTGTCAGGAAGATGAGACGAGTCTAAAAATAACTGTATCCAAGTTAGATTGTGTCACAAGAGAGGCACTAACCAAGTGCTACAGGAATTCTGAGCAACGACAGATCCTGTTGAGGGTTCTGAGAAGGGCAACCTGGGGAAGAGAATACTTCGTTATTTAGAACCAAAGTCTTAATACTTCTCAAATGAGATAAGATACGAGGTCTGTCAAATATAAGGTGATAGAAGCAGAACTGACTCTGGGTGGTGGACACACAATGTGATATATAGATGATGTAATACAGAATTGTACACTTGAGACCTATGTAACTTTACTAACAACTGTCACCCCAATAAGCTTTAATTAAAAAAAAGAAAAAAAACCGAGATGTGACAATTAAGTTCGCGAACTCATCCTAAAAAAAGTGCTACATAACTCATTGCTGAATATCACTGCGGTCACCTTCGAAATGCTCCGCTTGGAAAGCTATGCCCCAATTCCAGTGCCTAGTCCACCCTTCAAAGAAATTTTGGAACTCTTTTTCTGGAATGGCCATCAGACCTGTCGTCGTATTACCCTTGATGTCCTGAATGTAATCAAAATGTCTTCCTTTCAAAATTTCCTTTATCTTCAGGTAAAGAAAAAAGTCATTGGGGGCCAGATCAGGTGAGTAGGGTGGGTGTTCCAATACAGTGATTGGTTGACTGGCTAAAAACTCCCTCACAGACAGTGCCGTGTGAGCTGGTGCATTGTCGTGATGCAAGAGCCATGAACTGTTGGTGAAAAGTTCAGGTCGTCTAACTTTTTCATGCAGCCTTTTCAGCACTTCCAGATAGTAAACTTGGTAAACTGTCCAGTGGTACAAATTAATAATGAAAAATCACTCGACTTCCGGAAAAATGGCGGAGTGAGGTGAGCCTCTGTAAAGCTCCCCTGGAATTTACAAAGAATCGAACAACAAAAACTCCACAAAGGACTCCCTGCACAGCAGACAGGCAAGACGAAGAGGCCCACTACCGACTGAAATCACCCACAGGTGGTAGATTCGCGCAAGTGGAGGGAGGAGGAAAGGGAGAAGCGCGCGGAGACAGAACCGCGCGGGCGCAGGACGCAGACCTCGCTCAGTGCACCGAGCTCGCTGCTTCCCGGAACTACCGCAGCTGCGGGAGATCGGATTGCTAGGGCTCCGCTAGGGCTCCACAGGGCTGAGGGGACAGCATATATCACGGCTGAACCCAACGCTCACGGCAGAGACCTCGGAGTAAAGACTGAGGGAAAAAGGCTGAAAACGGTGGTTTAAGCCCACACTGCCGAGCAGAGAACGGAGCCTCAGGCACTGAGACTAGGCGCCCCCTCCCTCCCCTCCCAGAGCTCGCCCCGCCCCACCTGCCCTGTGCTAGAAGCGAAACAGTAGCAGTGTCAGATCAAAACAACAGAGAATTTGCTATTTTGAGAACTGTGGAGCGCAGACACGGGTTCGCAGCCCAACTAATTCCGAAAAAGGAGGGAGAGCTGTGGAGGCAGGATCGGCTGTGGTGGTGGTCGCCGCCATTGCTCTGGGCCACCTCTCACAACTCACCCCGCCCCTGACCCCACCTATCTGGGCGGATCCCTGCAGGAGTAAACAGTACTGCTGAAACATACGGGCTCTGATTCAGGAGCTGGAAGAGCTTTGGAACGTCAAAAGCTCTCCGCATACCCACCGGGACACTGCGCCCTGTGACCTAGACAAACTATTAACAGAGGAGAAGGCCGTCTCCCAGGGAATCCCCCCATTGTGTGAGAAGTTGGAATAGTGCAGAGAAAACATAGCACTACCGTGTGGGATAAGAAAAATAAGTTGCAGTTGGAGAAATAATAAAACATTCTACCAACAAGTACTGGCAAACAAAAGAAAGACCGCTTCCTATCAACCTGTTGCAGAAGTCACTCCTGTAGATGTCTAGGAAGAGAAATAGTAAACCAGGAATCGCCATGAATAACCAAGGGAACAAGATAGCTCAGAAAGAAAGTGAACAATCTCCAGAGAAGGCACTTAAAGATACAGAAATATGTGACTTAAATGACAGAGAATTCAAGATTGCAGTTCTGAAAAAACTCAACGAGACACAAGAAAACACAGATAGGCAGTTAAATGAACTAAGAAACTCAATCAAAGAACAGCATGAGCATTTTACGAAAGAGATTGAAATTTTAAAAAAGAACCAAATAGAATTTCTGCAGATTAAGAACTCAATAGAAGAAATTAAGAATGAAATAACCAGCTTAGGTAGTAGAGTTGACCAGATGGAGGAAAGAATCAGTGACATCGAAGATAAAAACCTGGAAATGACACAGATAGAAGAAGAAAGAGACTTGAGACTTAAAAGAAATGAAAGAACTCTACAAGAACTTTCTGACTCCATCAGAAAGAGCAATATAAGAATAATGGGCATACCAGAAGGAGAAGAAAGAGAGAAGGGAACAGAGAATATATTCAAACAAATTGTCGATGAGAACTTCCCAAATTTGTGGACAGAACTGGACCCTCGAATCCAAGAAGCAAATAGAACACCTAGTTACCTCAATCCCAACAGGCCTTCTCCAAGGCACATTGTATTGAAGCTGTCTAAAATCAACGACAAAGAAAGAATCCTCAAGGCAGCCAGGGAAAAGAAGACAGTAACTTACAAAGGAAAACCCATTAGATTATCATCATATTTTTCAGCAGAAACTCTACAAGCCAGGAGGGAGTGGAACCACATATTCAAACTATTGAAAGAGAGAAATCATGAGCCAAGAATAATATATCCAGCAAAGATATCCTTTAGATATGAAGGAGGAATAAAGACCTTTCCAGACATACAGAAGCTGAGGGAATTTTCTAATACACGACCTGCACTACAAGAAATACTAAAGGAGGCTATTCAACCACCATCAACAGGGACAATTTGTGGAAACAAAAACTCAAAAAGGGGGAGAGTAAAGGCCTGATCCGGAATATGGGAATGGAGAAAGTAAGCGTGCTGAAGAAAATGGAATACTCTAATTATCAAACTTTCTTTTACATAAACTTAAGGGTAACCACTCAAAAAAAATCCAGAACTGAAATATATACTGAAATAAAAGAAGAAACAGAGGGAAACATCATAGAATACCACCACACAGAAACAATTGACAACAACAAAAAAGCAAAGAAACAATGGAGACACAGCCTTACCAGAAAACTAAAGATAGAATGACAGGAAATCCTCACATATCAATAATCTCCCTAAATGTAAATGGACTGAACTCACCAATAAAAAGGCACAGAGTAGCAGATTGGATCAAAAAACTAAACCCAACCATATGCTGTCTCCAAGAGACACATCTCAGCTACAAGGACAAGCATAGACTCAAAGTGAAAGGGTGGAAATTGACACTCCAAGCAAATGGTACCCAGAGAAAATCAGGTGTAGCCATAATGATATCAGATGAAACAGACTTCAAGGTGAAAAAGCTAACAAGAGACAAGGATGGACATTTCATAATGGTGAAGGGGACTGTACAATAAGAAGACATAACAGTCATCAATATTTATGCCCCCAATCAGGGAGCACCGAAATACACCAAGCAACTACTAACAGAACTAAAGGGAGAAATTGACCAAAACACAATTATACTAGGGGACTTAAATACACAATTGACAGCTATGGATAGATCATCCAAACAGAAAATAAATAACGAAATAGTAGTCCTAAATGACACATTAGATGAAATGGACATAATTGACATTTATAGAGCACTTCATCCTAAAACATCAGACTACACATTCTTTTCTAGTGTACATGGAACATTCTCAAGGATAGACCATATGTTGGGACATAGAATCAGTCTCAACAAATTTAAGAAGATTGAAATCATACCATGCATATTCTCTGATCACAAGGCTTTGAAATTGGATATCAACTGTAAAAAGAAAGCGGGAAAAAACACAAATACATGGAGATTAAACAACATACTTTTAAAGAAGGACTGGGTCAAAGAAGTAGTTAGAGGAGAGATCAAAAGATACATAGAAACAAATGACAATGAAAATACATCCTAGCAAAATTTTTGGGATGCAGCGAAAGCAGTTTTAAGAGGGAAATTTATCTCATTACAGGCCTATCTCAAGAAACAAGAAAACTCCCAAATAAATAACCTCATGTTACACCTTAAAGAACTAGAAAAAGAAGAACAAGTAAAACCCAAGGTCAGCAGAAGAAAGGAAATAACAAAAATTAGAGCAGAACTAAATGAAATAGAGAACAAAAAGACAATAGAAAAAATTAATGTGACAAAGAGCTGGTTCTTTGAAAAGATTAACAAAATTGACAAACCCTTGGCTAGACTTACTAAGATAAAAAGAGAGAAGACACTGATTAACAAAATCAGAAACGTAAAAGGGGAAGTTATCATGGACACCACAGAAATACAAAGGATCATCCAAGAATACTATGAAGGACTATATGCCACCAAATTCAACAACCTAGAAGAAATGGACAAGTTCTTAGAAACATATAGCCTTCCAAGGCTGAACCATGAAGAACTGGAAAATCTAAACAGACCGATCACCAGTAACGAAATTGAATCAGTTATCCAAAACCTTCCCAAAAGCAAAAGTCCGGGACCAGATGGCTTCACTAGTGAATTCTACCAAACCTTCAAAGAGGATCTAATACCAATTCTGCACAAACTCTTCCAAAAAATTGAAGAAGAGATAGTACTCCCTAACTCATTCTATGAGGCCAACATCACCCTGATACCAAAACCTGGTAAGGACAGCACAAAAAAAGAAAACTGCAGACCAATATCTCTGATGAATACCGATGCAAAAATCCTAAATAAAATTCTAGCAAAACGAATACAACAATGCATTAAAAAGATTATTCATCACGACCAAGTGGGGTTCATCCCCGGGGCACAAGGATGGTTCAACATACGCAAATCCATCAATGTGATACATCACATAAACAAAATAAAGGACAAAAATCATATGATTCTATCAATTGATGCAGAAAAAGCATTTGACAAGATACAAAATCCATTTATGATTAAAACACTTAATAAAATGGGTATAGAAGGAAAATACCTTAACATAATAAAGGCCATATATGACAAGCCCTCTGCTAATCTCATAATTAATGGAGAAAAACTGAAGCCCTTTGCTCTACGTTCAGGAACACGACAGGGCTGTCCCCTATCACCTCTGCTTTTCAACATAGTGTTGGAAGTCCTTGCCAGAGCAATCAGGCAAGAGAAAGAAATAAAAGGCATCCAAATTGGGAATGAAGAAGTGAAATTATCACTCTTTGCAGATGACATGATGCTATATATAGAAAACCCTAAAGACTCCAACAAAAAGCTATTAGAAACAATCAACGAATACAGTAAAGTTGCCGGCTACAAAATCAACGCACAAAAGTCCATTGCCTTCCTATATACTAAAAATGAAATCTCAGAAAGAGAACTACAAAAAACAATTCCTTTTGCAATTGCAGCAAAAAGAATAAAATACCTAGGAATAAACTTAACCAAGGATGTGAAAGACCTATATGCTGAAAAGTATAAGACATTTTTGAAAGAAATTGAAGAAGACACAAAGAAATGGAAAGACATTCCGTGCTCATGGATTGGAAGAATCAACATAGTTAAAATGGCCATATTACCCAAAGCAATATACAGATTCAATGCAATCCCCATCAAAATCCCAATGGCATATTTTAAAGAAATAGAACAAAAAATCATCAGATTTGTTTGGAACCACAAAAGACCCCGAATAGCCAAAGCAATCTTAAGGAAAAAGAACAATAATGGAGGTATCACACTTCCTGACTTTGGCTTGTACTACAGGGCTACAATAATCAAAACAGCATGGTATTGGCAGAAAAACAGACACATAGACCAATGGAATAGAATTGAGAACCCAGAAATAAAACCACATAAATATGGACAGATAATTTTTGACAAAGAAGCTAAAAACATACAATGGAGCAAAGACAGCCTCTTCAATAAATGGTGCTGGGAGAATTGGATAGCCACGTGCAAAAGAATGAAACTGGACTGCTATTTGTTACCATGTACCAAAATTAATTCAAAATGGATCAAAGACTTAAGCATAAGACCTGACACAATAAACTGCATAGAAGAAAACATAGGTACTAAACTTACGGACCTTGGGTTCAAAGAGCATTTTATGAACTTGACTCCAAAGGCAATGGAAGTAAAAGCTAAAATAAATGAATGGGACTATATGATACTTAAAAACTTCTGCACAGCAAAAGAAACCATCGACAAAATAAAGAGGCCACCAACTGAATGGGAGAAGATTTTTGCAAACAGTGTCTCCGATAAGGTGCTAGTATCCAGAATATACAAGGAACTCATGCAACTCAACAACAAAAAAACAAACAACCCAATTGAAAAATGGGCAGAGGACTTGAAGAGACATTTCTCCAAAGAGGACATACAAATGGCAAATAGACATATGAAAAAATGCTCAACATCACTAATCATCAGAGAAATGCAAATCAAAACCACAATGAGATATCACCTCACCCCAGTCAGAATGGCTATCATCAAAAAGACAAAGAGTAACAAATGTTGGAGAGGCTGTGGAGAAAAAGGAACCCTGATACACTGTTGGTGGGAATGCAGACTGGTGCAGCCGTTATGGAAGGCAGTGTGGAGGTTCCTCAAAGAATTACAAATAGAATTGCCATATGACCCAGCAATCCCTCTCCTGGGTATCTACCCAAAAAATCTGAAAACATTTAGAGATAAAGACACATGTGCTCCAATGTTCATTGCAGCTCTGTTTACTGTGGCCAAGACATGGAAACAACCAAAATGTCCTTCGATAGATGAATGGATAAAGAAGTTGTGGTATATATACACAATGGAATACTATTCGGCAGTAAGAAAAGATGATATAGGAACATTTGTGACAACATGGATGGATCTTGAGAGAGTAATGCTGAGCGAAACAAGTCAGACAGAAAAAGCAGAGAACCATGTGATTTCACTGATATGTGGTATATAAACCAAAAACAACAAAAAAACAAGACAAACAAATGAGAAACAGAAACTCATAGACATAGACAATAGTTTAGTGGTTGCCAGAGGGTAAGGGGGGCGGGGGGTGGGGGGTGGGAGATGAGTGTAAGGGGGATCGAATATATGGTGATGGAAGGAGAACTGACTCTGGGTGATGAACACACAATGGGATTTATAGATGATGTGATACAGAATGGTACACCTGAAATCTATGTAATTTTACTAACAATTGTCACCCCAATAAATTTAATTTAAAAAAAAAAATAAAATAAATTAAAAAAAAAGAATCCCTCTGCTATCAAAAAATGTTAGCAACATTGTTGCAGTAAGTTTGCAAACTTAATTGTCAGACTTTGTATGTAAATATAATTTGTAACCTTAATGTGTTCCACAAACACGTTACTTATTTGAGAAAGCCATGAATATTAGTCCTTCCTCTGAAGAAACACTGCTCTCATGCTACACATTACCCTCACCCCTCTTTTTATGTCCGTCTGTGTGTCTGTCTGTCTGTCTCTCTCTCTCTCTCCTTTACTGTTTGGTGATCCAAAGTTTTCAGGGATGTGCTTTGGTCTCCTTCAGTGACTGACAGGAAACCGAAGTCAATAACACAGGGCCAGATGTGCAGAAGGTGTGGATTGCCAGCCATGCCCTGTCACCAGCAGGTTCACTATAATTGCACTCAGAGAGATTTCCAATGCACCACCTTGCGGGTGTTTGGTGTATCCGAGCACAGGCGCAGTGGGGTGCAGCTGCTCTTCAAATGAAACCCTAAACCCTTTCAAACACTCGGCAATCTTTCTACTTTCTCATCTTGTGAAGCTCTGAAGATTTCCTTCTGTACATTTTTCTAGCATGATGTGAGATACCAGTTTAGTCAGGAAAGATTTAGGAGAAGGTCTTTTAAATGTATACTCCTTTAAAAAGGAGTGTTTTTTTCACCCTGGAGTTTTGCCATTAACTATCTGTCAGTTTATTTGCACATTTTATGAACTGAAGAGCAAATGTATTCCCACTTAAAAAGAAACAGATTTGGATGGGTTACTTTATCAGTCCTGATTACTGAAATGAAGACAATTAAAAGCCAGACAGAGATAATGAAAGAGGTCAGATACAGTAAGATAAGTGAGTGACAAATCCTGTGTCTCATATTCTCATTCCTGCTTTAAAAATGAAAAGTAAATATACTTCAATAATGTAGGTTATTATTGAAGAAGTAAAGACATATACTACTTTCCAAAGAGTTTCTGACCGAGAGGTACTGCTGTGCTAGCCGTGATCACCCTCCAACTTCCCTCATGACCGCCCCCCTCATTGCCTATTTTAGAATATCAACTCACCTAGAGTAAGAAGCATGTTGGTACTATAGTTATGGGAAGGTTTCATCTCGTAGATTGGTAAACAGAGGCTACCAGCTTGAATTACTGAAATTAGCAAGGCTAATGCAATATCACTATTCAAAACAGTGCCAATTTGGAATTTCTTAATGGCCTCAGGAGAGGGAGTCTTTATACATCCTACAATCTCTCTTCATTCTTACCTAAATTCCTTCTCATAGATGTTATGAATGGCCTGTTTTGTAGCCAACACAAACTTTGTCCAGTAAAATAATGTAAGGAACTCAGAATGAAAAGAGATTAGCTGTCCCTGGCTCCTGTTATTTTAAAGCAGAAATAACTTTGGCTTCTACTGATTCATAGACAAAGCTTGAAATGCAAAGCATGCCCAACTCTAGATTCAGCATGAAAAGGACCTTAAAATATGCCCAAGTGCAAGTAAAGGACTTATTAAAGGGAAGAAAAGAGGCACTTTTCACACACTCCCAAGCTCTTTAGTCCTGTCATATCAGTAATCTTGCTTAAGAATTTCATTCTATTTACATTTCTTCTCCCTTTAAATATCCCCAGGACTCATAGGGCATCAAATATTGAAGCTTGTAAGACATTAATTTCTTTATGTTAATTATGGGGAAGGCATGTGAAGTGCACAAGTGATAGAATTTTGAGCTACTGCAGTGATTTCAATAGGAATTAAAATCAGTTCTGTAGTTTTAATTGAACACCTGATAATTTATCAACACAGATATTTTGGGAAGCAAACTTCAAGTATCTTCTTTTGACTATTTTTGGCTTTGTTTCAGAACAAGGGCATTTTCCAGTGGGAAATTTAGTTTATATTTGATGACACAAGTGTGAACTGAAGCATTTGGGTGACTATGAAAACATTTATAAAAGCATAACATAGAAGGCTTTCAAGCCACAGTACATAAAGCACATAGCTCTAAAATATACACATGCACACACATACAGGCTTTCTGTTTTAACTTTAGGATAACTCAAAAGAATGAAAATAGAGCCCGAAAACCTTTTGGGCATCTTGGAATAGTTGTGGGAAATAAAAAAGGCGAAGGAGTCATGAGAACCTTCCCAAGCAGCATTAAAGTAAGTAGGCAGCCTGGTTCAGTTCCCCTCAGAGGTGTTAGGTTCTAGTCCTGATTTTCCCCAAGATTAAGAATAATTATTTAGTAACAAGTGTTGGAGAGGCTGTGGAGAAAAAGGAACCCTTATACTCTGTTGGTGGGAATGCAGACTGGTGCAGCCGTTATGGAAGGCAGTGTGGAGGTTCCTCATAAAATTACGAATAGAATTTCCATATGACCCAGCAATTCCTCTCCTGGGTATCTACCCAAAAAATCTGAAAACATTTAGAGATAAAGACACGTGTGCTCCAATGTTCATTGCAGCTTTGTTTACGGTGGCCAAGACATGGAAACAACCAAAATGTCCTTCGATAGATGAATGGATAAAGAAGTTGTGGTATATATACACAATGGAATACTATTCGGCGGTAAGAAAAGACGATATAGGAACATTTGTGACAACATGGATGGATCTTGAGAGTGTAATGCTGAGCGAAGTAAGTCAGACAGAAAAAGCAGAGAACCATGTGATTTCACTGATATGTGGTATATAAACCAAAAACAACAAAAGAACAAGACAAATGAGTAACAGAAACTCATAGACACAGGCAATAGTTCAGTGGTTACCAGAGGATAAGAGGGGTGGCGGGTGGGAGATGAGGGTAAGGGGGATCAAATATATGGTGATGGAAGGAGAACTGACTCTGGGTGGTGAACACACAATGGGATTTATAGATGATGTAATACAAAATTGTACACCTGAAATCTATGTAATTTTACTAACAATTGTCACCCCAATAAATTTAATAATAAATAAATAAAAGAATAATTATTTAATGTCTGTGCCTCAGCCTCCATCTGCGATATAATTCATGAAATAAAGTAGGACTTAGGTGGAATTTGCATGGGTAGGTCCATTTTGATCAGACGCTAGTCTGTTTCCATAGGATTACTTAGAAGTGGGGATCACTGCCATGGAACCACAGTGGAAATGTTAAGTTCTGGAAGGGCAGTGTGAGAGACTGAGTACTCCAGGTGCATAAGCCTATTCTCCCAGGTCCATCACTTACTAGCCATCTGACCACAGTCCTTTAAATCTGAGGTTTTATTTGGGAATCTGCAAAATGGGATGATACCACTGCTTTCACAGGACAGTAGAAGAAATTAAGCGAGATAACACCTATGTCCCAGTTCGTGGACAAAAGAAAGGGAAATGTTCAGGAATGGGGAGAAAGTAAAAGGACATCTGAAATACAGAGGGTGCCAAAAAAATGTATACACATTTTAAGAAAGGAAACAACTGTATTAAAAGTACACTGATGGTAACCACTTTGAGCTCCTCTTGTATAATAACTGCAGAAGTCAAATGTGACTTGTATTCATCTTTTGTTACCAGTATATATTGAGTATTACAATTTTAATACAGTTTTTTCCTTTCTTAAAGTGTGTATACATTTTTTGGCACCCTCTATATGTTTCTTTTTTCCCCAAAAAATGATAATGTAATTTCTATTAAAATCCTAGAATTTAAAAAAAAAATTTTTTAAACTTATTGGGGTGACAATTGTTAGTAAAATTACATAGATTTCAGTTGTACAATTCTGTATTACATCATGTATAAATCCCATTGTGTGTTCACCACCCTCTATATGTTTCTGTCCCTGCAGAGAAGTAGTAGGGGAGAATTATGCAAGGCTGAGTTTGGGCGTATTTAAACTTTGTTTAGGAACCAATAAATGAAGCTGGGCTACAAGATTTCAAAACACTTGGGGGAAAAAAAAGCAAGCTGGCTATCTAATGCTATGGAAACAAGGTAAAAGAATTGTTTTGTTCAATTCAACTATCTTTTTTAGAAAGTCGATCCAACGGATTTGTATCTAGATAGTTAGATTGAGTTTGAATATGCAGTTAGTTGTACTTAGCGTTAAAAACATTAGAAATAATCCAATTTACAATTTTTGCTCAAATGAGAAAATAAAGAAACCATTACAGGTAACAGTTAAAAGATATTAAATGTTTTCTTACAGAAAGTTCCAGGAACTATTTTGAAATGCCACATCCTAGACTTTCAGATATAAATCAAGTTGTCCTTCCTCATACCTTTATTACTGATGAAAACCAACAAGCTAGCACATCAGGCATTTTTGAAATAAAGTTCAAAGACTTGCTTTTTTCGTTTTGAGGCAATTCAGTCTACTTGGCTCTTCATTTTCTGACAAGGTTTCCCTGAATTTTATGCCTCTATAGCCAGGAGCCTGGGCCCAGACATCAGTGAGTATTTCATTTAGCCGGGCTCAACCCTAATTCCCATTTCCACTGTGCATACCCAGACCATTTTTAAAGATGGAGTGCTCCACTGTCCTGGCTCTCTGATAAGGTATGGGTGGGGCTCTGGCCAATCATTTCACCAGGTTTCATTTCCCACTCTCAGGCTGCCTCTAGAAGTACTTTGGAGAAGAATATGCTGGAGAGGTTAGGCCAACTTCAAATTGTGCATTCATAACCTAGTAGAGGAGTAAAGGAGCTTAAAGGGATCCTAGGATCAAGTCTGGGATTTGGCCCACCCTAGAGTGACCTGCCATTGTTAGTTTGGTTTGGACCCATTTATCAACCTTGAAATTTGCTACCAGTCCATCAGCTTCTTAGGAGAGATGAATCCACAGAAGTGATAGGGATCTGTAGCTACCAAGAAACCTGACAGCCATGATTGTTGTGCTTCTACCTGGGACAAAACTGAAAATAAGACAAGTGTATCTTTGTTCCCTTCTTAATCTCATTTGCATTGTAGTCCTTCCTTATCTTCTCAAAAGATTTGTTGACTTCATGCTATCTTGTAGCTGATCAGGGTAACCTTCCTGGGCTGGCACTGCTCCATCAATACCCAATTCTCTCAATATGTCTCTCTCCCTCATCAAAATATAACAGTCTCAAACCCTATTGCTGTAGGATCGAGTGCTTTGTTTAAGTGGCAATGGGTAGTCATGAGCAAATCAGAGAATCTTATCCCTTTCCAATGATTCATACTGTGTACACCCTAGGGGTACAAAATAGATCCCAGAAGGTGTGTGGTGTAGTGGTAAAAGTCCTGGATGGGAAGCCAGAAAACAGAGTTGTGAATATCATACAGAGTTGTGAATACTACATACCAACTCTGATCTGGGACAAGTTACAGAACTTCTCCGAGCCATAGTTTCCTCACCTGGAAAGCAGGGTTGTTGTGAGGGGATGTGAAAGCATTTGGCACGGTTTCTGACACATAGGAGGTGCCCCAAAATGTAAGCACTCCATGAATAGGTAAACAGGGATTGGAGATTCCTGACCACCCCCTCCCCAGGCCCTCAAGATGTAAAAGGCCTCTCAAAATTTTATGTACTTCAATTGTGCATGCCAATGGGCCAAAGATTATAGGAAACTTTAATTCTTGCACAGATTTTAATCTCTCTAAAGTAATAATTTACAAATTATTTTTTCTCTCAAGAATTCTGTTGGGAGAACCAATATAAATATGTTAGAAACACAAAGCACAAAAGGAATGGAAGATGAACAATCAATATAACTACTATGAAAATATCAGGCAGATGCTCTTCTTTCAACTGGTTCAAAGTTGCTAAGTTTTCATGCTGATGTCTCCTTTTTAAACAAATATGTTGCCACAGATGGTTTATATCCTTTCCATTCAACTGTGGGATTTCACATGTCTGAGAGGTGCTAGGCAAAGATGCAGAAATTGTCACATCTATAATACCCCAGTATAGTAGAGCCAGGCTTTTCCAATACCCATCACTCCATGCTCTTCCCAGCTCCACCCCATGCTCCACTCCTGACCCCCACAGTAGTCTTGCAGGAATGAATAAAAGCATGACCTTTGGAGCAGATGTCATATCTCTGCTCAAGTCACCAGTGCCTCACCACTGTTCACAGGATTAAGTCCAGACTCTTTGGTTCTTTTGTACCTTCTTTCCCCTTAGAGAGCAGGCACTATTACACATAGCTTCTTTATCCTCATTGTGCCTAACGCTATGTTAGGAGCAAAGGAGGTGCTCAGTAAAAATTTGTGAGTTGAGCTGAAATAACTGGCTGAATTGAATTCTCTTTCTGTGAGCACCTTCTCTTCATTCCTTATGCCCTCTCCCAAGTTAATAGTAATGAAGGAAGTTTTCTGTGCCATCAATAGGGCCTCCCCACTTATACTATCTGCATACAATTAACTAGGGAGAAATTTGGGAACCGTTGAAGGCCACCATAGGCCCAGTCTCAAGAGACTTTTGTAACTATGGAGCCTTTAACAGATTTATGCTTTTTGGTAGATCTGAGCCATGAAATAATTTGAAGAAGGAAAAAGAATTCCTGGGATGCCATAGAAAAGAAGAGGGAGAGCTTGAGGAAGAGACAGATCTGAACACAAATCCAAGCTCTGCCTCTTGCCAGCAGTAAGACTTTGAGTAAGTCACTTTACTTCTTTTAGCCCCAGTTTTGTCATCTCTAAAGTGAGAATAATTACCACAGGCTGCTGAGAGCATTCATGTAAAGTTCCTCACATAAAGCTTGGTATTTAGTGGGATCTCAATAAATATTTGTTGATCAAAAGTGGAAGAATGACTCTTTAATTTTTCCATATAAAGCAGTCAAGTTCAGAACTGGACTGGCCATAGAGCTTCCTTTTAAGCACAACTGAGCTTTATATGTAGAGCTTGCCAGGCTCCATCACGACACCTTCCAATATGCACTGTTGGCCTGATTGATCCATTTGAAGACTGCCATCTATTTGGATGGCACTGTCTCTTCTAGCAAGATGGGTGGACCCGTTGTCTAGAGTGCAGGTGCTGTGGGAGGGAGTGATGGATTCAGATGCGCCACTCAGGAACTATTATTCACCTCCAGACTCTAGAAGGGTGGCCCTCCTCTGGAGATGACACATTGTAACAGAGTGAAGTGTTCTGTCTCTCTGACTCAGGCTAATATCTCCTGCTATAGATATGCTAATAAACTAGAAGAAATCTGCTTGACATTTGAGTCTTTTGCTAGAGTATTTTGTGGAACAGCCTTTTCTGAGGAGGTGGGAAGTGTGTACAGAACAATGGCCGTTTATCAAAGATTTATAGGGGCCCCGGGGCCACACTCAGATGAGCAGGGGTCAAGGGACTCTCCTGGAACAAAGAGATTTGGAGATTTTGCACTCTTCCTTGGCATTTGGCTGTCTAGAGCCCTCACCCACCTCTTGCCCTGTCCTTTCAAATCCCTTCTCTGAACATATAGGATGCTTGAATTTGAGGGGCTCTTAAGATGGATTTGAGGAACAATTAAGAACTCCCATCTTCTAGGTCGGCACCTTTTCATTCAATAAACCTTTCTTTACTACAAATTGATATATTGAATATTGGCCTTTTGAAGCATGGGACTCATGAACCTTGTACTGGCAACAACATGAAGCCTGACCTACAGGCAGGTACTTACTTCTGTTCATAGTACAGGGCACTGTGGCTTGTTTTGGCTTTTGAATTAAAAAAATCATCTCTGCCCACATGGTGTTGATATGGAAGTCAAACATGTACTGCTGCCACTACTTGTTTCCCCGTCCTTCCAAAATATTTTGCTGTATTGCAGCTAAGCCTGGGAAATCTACTAAGATCATATGGAGTATCAAATTGAATATAAATTACATGTAGAGCTGAGGGTGTCCTATGCAAATACAGTACTCACCAACCGGTTTGTGCTGGGGTAAGGTGAGCAGACTCTAGGCCAAAATATGGTCTCAGGTCTCTTCCTCCTACAGAGAGGGTCTCATGCCCTCTGCTTCACCTCACCTCTCACCAACAGATATACAGAGGCCACGGAGGCTAATACTGCTGTACGCTGTGATTGAGCTCAAGCATGGCTTCTAGGCCAGGGGAAGAGAATTGCTCAAAGTGATGAACAATTAACAACAACAACAACAAAACCCTTAAAGTTTATCCAGATGTCAGTATCTCCCAATGGGAGACAGGGAAGATAGAACAAAATTCAAAAGGACATCTTCACCTTTCCTTCTACCTCCTTTCCACCTTCAGTGACAACCAAGCAAGACTTGTCTCAAGAGTCAGAAAGGCAGGGGAAAGGCTTATATTTTCTCAACAGTTTTCCTATACTGATGCCAGCATCAATGTACTGATGCCAGTATATCAATGTAAGGAAGGCATTCTTATCGGGTAAGTACTTTCTATTTGTTCAAATACTGTTTGAGTCCCTGCTGTGTACGAGGCCATGGATTGAATGCTAAATTTCCCAGGTCAACCCTGTGTCTTCCTCCATGCTAGAATGCTCATGAGTGAAGAACATGGGTATGTACCTATGGCACAGTATTGCATATCCAGTCTGTCTCACCCATTAGACCCTTATCATGGCTCTCAGAAAAGAGAAACAACAGACTAAATGCCCTGAACACTTAAAAATTATGGCCAAATTTATTATGGGTGTGGTCAAATCACACCCCACTAAGCAGCCTCCTCCAAATCTGAGAGCACAGTAAAGAGCTGCACATTTTGCCTGTGAAGGACCAAACTCATTCTCTTTGGCAGTCAAGCCTATGGTTCATAGTAGAGCTCTTCCAGTTGGCTGCTTTTCTTCCATTTGAGTTCCCTGATTCATGTTTGGATTTGTCCTTGCCTTTATCTTCTGAAAATGTGGTTAAAAGTTATTGACCAGTGTCTCTGGCACTGAAGCTTTTTTTCCCCACCCCCCAAGAGTGCTTTTCTTAAGGAAATATAGAAATACAGTTTAATTAAATGTCAACTTGGAATTCAACATACTCCATGTATCTGCCAAAACGGGATTGCAGAGAGGCCCAAATTCAGCAAGTAAAAACTAGGGCCGATTTACAACACATGTTTTCTTCTTGACTTTACCAGAGGGACACTTTAGGAGAAACTAAAACATTTCTCATTTATTTACACATAAAACATTTCATGATCTTTTGAATGTACCCAAAACTCTATGAAATCTTTCAAAGAGATTTTGAGAGAAAAAAGAAGTCTTATTGGCCAAGGATAAATAAACTACCAAACCAGTTGAAATTGGTTTAAAAACCTAACAGTGCAATATTCTGAATTATATCAGTCCTTAGCTAAAGATGAGCTCCAGGCCCTATATAGGAGAACAAATGCTCAGAGAATAACCAGGCTAGAATGAAGCACCAAACACCCAATTTGCTTTCTCAACCTGATCCCCAACTTAGGAAAGGAGAAAACTGCTACAATCCACAAAGGGCAGCTTTTTGTAGGCTAACAAAGAAACTACTGGAAGGCAACTGACAGACACAATGGATCACCTCCCAGCTGGCTGGAAAGCATGTCCCCTTCTCTCCACAATGTTCCCGTTACTAAAGTGGTGCCTATTTGTTCCACAAACATTCACATAGTACCCACTCTGGGCCAGGCACAATGCTAAGTGCCGAGAGTACAAAGTTGAACAAGACATGGTCCCTATCCTCCAGGACAACTACAATTGATAGAGCAACTAGTATGTGGGTTGTTAGCATACATAATCTCATTTAATTTGTAAGTGGCTGTCTTATCTACCATATTACACTATCTCAATAGTTACACAGAAACAGGAAATTTACAGGAGGAAATGATCACCTCTGGATTGAGGGAGTGTTTTCAGATCAGAGAAGACTTTATGGAGGAAGGAACATTTAAGTTGGGGCTAGAGACCATGGGTAGACCATTTGGAGATGTGGAGCTAAAGGAAAAAGTAAGTGGAAGGAGAGACATAAGTATTCTGGATAGAAAAAGAATGGCACCTATAGAGGAACAGAGGCATGCAAAAATGGAAAATGCCTGGGAAACAGTTTGGCTGGACTGTGAGAAGCAAGGGATTAGACTGGAAAGGCTGAGTAGGATGAAAATAGAGATCCATGAAAAAAATGAGTAACAAATGAAGAAATGAACGAAGAAGCCTAAAGCAGGTGTCCAATGCAGATGAGCTTTTAACCTTGGAGTCACAATCCAAAAGCTGCTATGTCCCTGCTCTTTTTCTGTCTCCAGCCAAACACCAGGAAGCTTTCAGGACAAACTATGGGATGCTAGTGTGGGGTGTGTGTGTGTGTGTGTGTGTGTGTGTGTGTGTGTGATTCAGAAATCATGATCCCAGCTCTTAGAAGCTGGGCACAAGAGCTGCTTTTCCTCATAAGAGAGTCCACTGCCGTGAACCTTATCCATGATTATCATTGTCTATGGGAGATTTAATTGAAATAAAGATAGAATTTCAATTATAATGCCTTTGAAGCGTCATTCCATAGATTCTTCTCCAACCAGAGAGATTTTATATTTTTCTAAACAAACTAGCATTTGGGAATTAAACGTTGTATTTCAAATCCCTCAGTGCTGAATGAATGTTGGTATTCATTTTACACTTAAATGTGAGACACATGTGGTCACAAACACCTAGCCCTGTAGTGTCCCTATTAGATACAGACCGTAAGCTCTTAAGAGCTGTCTCCATAATGCATAATGAGTATTAGCAGATGGAAGTTATTTCTCGATTACATAAATTTTGGTTACGCTAGAAACATCAGCTTTAACACATTTGTATCAAAAAAGAACATTTTCAAAAAGAGGTATTAACAAATATAATATGAAATGGGCACATCTGTGGATGACTCATCCTAAGTTGAACAAAAGAATTTTTTTAAAGGCATCCATTTTCCAAGCTCCCAGTAGAATTAGGCTCCATTGAGTTTGAGCTTCTGTCTTTTCTCAGCATGAGGTTTACTGCCTTCACTAGGTTGATTTACTGAAAAATAATTAGATACACAGTCTAGTTCGTAGAGCCTGGTCTTTGGCCCCATGACTAAATGCCTAAAGTGATCCACCATTCCATGTTGGTCCTTGGCCATCTTTCTATTGCTGTTGCCAGTGTACCCAACTTTATTAGAGACAGTATATTCTGTGGTTGGATTTTTAAGTGCATTCACATAAAGAACTCAAAAATCTCATAACAAATGGTTCTCCTGTGTTTCAACCTTAAACTTACCTACTGTGAAAGTCTCTGGTTTTATTATTGAATAGCTTTATAAACTTATACATATGTGTATGGCATAAGTATCATGAGAATTTAGAATAATAAAAACAGATCAAAGTTTTTTTTTTTACTTTTTGTCTTGAAACTCACACCTTGGTTAATCATAATATTTTATTTCTTTGATGTTTATTTGAATTACCATATAAACCTACAAGTGAGAACAGTTTTGCTCACAAAAGGTAATATTGAACACCATTTACAATAGGAAATTAGTTCCAGAACTTATTTTTTGAAGTGTAGCCAGTTTTTAAAAATGGCATAAATGATACCAATAGACAATTTAAGCACTACATTTGACTCCACCTAGCCACTCATACTCAGCCATCCTGCTCTATGCATTTAATTTGCTACCTTTTTCAGGTGTCCTGATAGATATTTTCTATAGTTGATCTGATTTGGTTACCAAGGAGACTGAGAACACTAGTCAGATGGAGGTTTCTTACTTACTGGGTCCCTGTGGCATCAGTAACAGGCTAACAAACCCCATATCATATATTCAAAACCCCCTCTCTTCTGTGGTGGCTTATATCAGTGGCCTCAGCCTGGTAGGGGTGGAAGAAGGACTGAAAGCTGTAGGTGACTTCAGAAAAGCCAGGAAATGGAAACGATCCTTGTGGATAATACAGTAATGTTTCTATGGTTCTAAAGGGTGGAAGAATGGAAACGGAAAGGAGAAGACATCCTGCAGGTCTGTTTTCAACCCTAAAATCAAATGGTTGTGAATCACATGCCTTTTTCAGAGGAAAGATTATTGATGGAATCTTGTTTTAAAATATGAAGTAGAAGCTGAGAAAATACTTTACATCTTTATCTCAACACTGCAGATAAAATGGATCAATTCACAGCAGAATATACATCCTTTTCAAGTATACATGGAAGATTTTCCAGTATAGAATATATACTAGGCCATAAAATAAGCTTCAGTAAATTTCAAAAGATGAAACTCAAGCAAAGTATGTTCTCCAATCACAATGGAGTGAAATGAGCAATCAAGAGCAGAAAATTATTTGGGAAATTCACCAACATATGGAAATTGTACAACACAATCCTAAATAAACATGGATCAAAGAAGAAATCACAAGGGAAATTAGAAAATACTTTGAGATAAATGAAAACAAAGATATAACATACCAAAACTTTTGGGATTCAGGGAAAGCAGTGCTTAGAGGGAAATTTATAGCTATCATCACCTACATTAAATAAGAAGAAAGATTTCAAATCAATAACCCAATCTTCCACTTAAAGACATGGCAAACAAACAAACAAACAAACAAAAACAACCCAGCAAGTTAAACCCAGAGCAACCAGAAGGAAGGAAATGATAGAGATTAGAGGTAAAATTAATAAAATAAAGAACTAAAACAATAGAAGAAATCAACAAAACCAAAAGTTGGTTCTTTAAAAGATCAATGAAATTGACCAACACTTAGCTACACTGAACAAGAAAAACAGAGAGAAGACCTAAATCACTAAAATCAGAAATGAAAGAGGAACATTATAACTGACCTTACAGGGGACAAAAAAGATTATAAAGGGAATATTATGAACAACCCTAAGCCAACAAATTAGATAACCAAGAAGAAATGCAAAAGTTCATAGAAATATACAAAGTACCAAAACTGGCTTAAAAAGAAATAGAAAATCTGAACAGACGAAGCCCAAGCCCAGATGGCTTAATTCTACCAAATGTTAACTAAAAACCTTCACAACTTTTCCAAAAACTAGAAGAGCAGGAAACACTTCCAACTTATTCTATGAGGCCAGTATTACCATGATACCAAAGCTAGGCAAAACTATCAAAGAAAAAAACAACACTGTAGACCCTTATAAACATACAGCATCCCATATAAACATAAGTTCAAGTTATCGGCAAAATATAAGCAAAGCAAATCCAGCAACCTGTGAAAAGGACTATATGCTATAACCAAGGGGGATTTGTCCCAGGGATACTAGGTTAGTTAAACATACAAAATGCAAACAATATAATATACCCTATTAATAGAATAGAACCCCCGTATGATTATTTCAATAGATACAGTAAAAGTGTTTGACAAAATTCCACATCCTTTCATGAAGAAAATACTTAACAATCTAGGAATAGAAGGGAACTTCCTCAAACTGATAAAGGGCATCCACAAGGCCCAGAGTTAACATCATACTTGAGGGTGACTGCATGAAAACTTTCCCCAGGATATCAGGAACAAGAACAATGTCAGCTCTTGACTCTTCTATTTAACATTGTACTAGAGGTTACAGTCAGTACGATGAGGCCAGAAAAAGAAATAAAAGGAATCCAGATTGGAAAGCAACAAGTGAAATTGTCTTTATTTGAGTCAGAAAGATCTTGCACGTATAAAATTCTGAGGAAAATAGTAAAAAACAAAACAAAAAAAACCTATTAGAACGGATAAATGAGTTCAACAAGGTATCAGAATATGAGATGAAATACAAAAATAAATTGTATTTCTATATGCTTGCAGTGAACAATCTGAAAATTAAATTAGGAAAACAATCCCACTTACAGTAATACCGAAAAGATTAACCACATAGGAATAAATTTAATAAGAGAAATGCAAAACCTATACTGTAAATAGTACAAAACATTGCTGGGAGAAATTGAGGAAGACCTAATACAGCAGGTCCTCGAATAACGTTGTTTCATTCAGTGTCGTTTTGTTATAACATTGTTGAGATGCCATAGGAACTTAACTCTTGTTTATATTGATTAGCCTCTGGTAAAACTGGTTTCATTATTTGTTGTTTCACTTAAAGTTGTAGAACCTATCAACAACGTTAAGTGAGAACTTACTGTAAATGGAAAGCCACCCCATGCTCATAGTCTGGAGGACTTAATATTGTTAAGTTATCAACACCTCCAAATTGATCTACAATTTGCAGAAATTGACAAGCTGATCCTAAAATTCATATGGAAATTCAAGAGGCCCACAATAGCCAAAACAATCTTTAAAAAGGAGAACAAAGTTGGAGGCCTCATACTTCCCTGTTTAAAAACTTACTACACCCTCTGGCAACCACTAAACTATTGTCCGTGTCTATGAGTTTCTGTTTCTCGGGGTGGGGGGGGGAGGTGAGGGTAAGGGGGATCGAATATATGGTGATGGAAGAACTGACTCTGGGTGATGAACATACAATGGGATTTATAGATGATGTAATACAGAATTGTACACCTGAAATCTATGTAATTTTACTAACAATTGTCACCCCAATAAATTTAATTAAAAAAAAACAAAAAAAAAAACTTACTACATACCTGGAGTAATCAACATAGTAGGGAACTGGCGTAAGTATATATTAAGGGAATAGAACTGAGAGTATAGAAATAAAATCTCATATTTGCAATCAATTGATTTTGGGCAAGGGTACCAAGACCACTCAATGGAGAAAGAATAGTTTTTTCAAAAAATGGTAGTGGGATAACTGGACATCTACATGTAGAAGAATGAATTTGGATCCTTAGCTCACACCATATGCAAACATTAACTTATAAAACTCCTAGAAGAAGACATAGGTGTACATCTCCCTGATCTTGGATTAGGCAATGGTTTCTTAGATAGAACACAAAAAGCACAAATGACAAAAGGAAAAAAATAGATAAACTGGACATTATCAAAATTAAAAACTTTTGTGCTTCAAAGGATACCAACAAGAAAGTGAAAAGACAACTCAAGAATGGGAGAACAGATTGCCAAGTCATATATCTGATATAATATATCCAGAATATATAAAGAACAATTACAACTCAACAATAAAGAAAATAACTCAATTAAAAACAGGCAGAGGATCTGAATAGACATTTCTCCAAAGAAGAGACATGAATGGCCAATACGCGCAGGAAAAGATTCTCAACATCATTAGTTATCAGGGAAATGCAAATCCAAACCACAAGGAGATACCATATCACATCAACTAGGACAGCTATAATAAAAAAGACAGGTGATAACAAATGTTGGAAAGGCTATGGGGAAATTGGAACACTCACATACAGCTGGTGATAATGTAAAATAGTGTAGCCCCTTTGAAAAACAGTCTGGCATTTCTCAAAATATTAAACATAGAGTTACCTTATGGCCCAGCAATTCCACTCCTAGTTGTAGATCCAAGAGCAACAAAAAATGCCCACACAATATCTTGTTCATAGCAGCATTATTTATAATAGCCAAAAAAGTGGCAACAACTCAAATTTCCATCAACTGATTAATGGTTAAGTAAAATGTGCTCTATTCATACAATGGAATATTATTTGACAATCAAAAGAAATGAACTACTGATACCTGCTTCAACATGAATGAATCTTGAAAATGTTATGTTGAGAGAAAGAAGCCAGTCACACAGTACCACATATAGTATGATTTCATGTATATGGAATTTCAAGAATAGGCAAATCCATAGAGACAGAAAGTAAATTATTGCTTACCTTGAATTGGGGGCATGGTTTGGGCGGATGGGGAGCAATGACTAAGGGGCATGGGTTTTGTTTTAGGGATATAAACATGTTCTAAAATTGATTGTGGCGATAGCTGCACAACTCTGTGACTATACTAAAAACTACTGAATTCTACACTTCAAATGGTTGAATTACACAGTTATGTTAATTATATCTTAATAAAGCTGTTACTTAAAAAATGACCAGTTCATAAAGCCATATTGTGGGGGGAGGTAGAAGAGGGTAAAGATGGGTCAAATAATGGTGACAGAAGCAGACTTCACTTTGGGTGGTGAACACACTATGCAATATACAGATGACACATTATAAAATTGCACACTTGAAATGTATACAATCTTATTAACCAGTGTCACCCAAATACATTAGTAAAATTAAAAAAATTAAATGAGATTCCATAGAGACCCATATTAATAAAAGCAACATTCTTTATAAAAGGAAGCTTATCAATTCTCATTGGACACATCATATGAACCAAAGATAACTACTGGTTCAAGTTATTTTGGACCTGCTGGTCATTTCTTACTAGACTTCTCTATGAACAAATTTATACCTTACAGCTAAGGTTGTAGATTTTTAAAACCCCTCTCTTTATGGAACATCTCCAATTTTTGGCTCATCAGCTAAGCTGACTGAATTTTGTGAATATGTCTGGGCTTAGGGAAAAGAGGAGTCAATACTAGACCAGATTTGTTTATATTTTTATAAAAGTCTAAGACAACCAAATTAGTTTAGTCATATTACCCCATTTATTCTATTTGTATTCTTATCTCTTCGTTCTTTGTTGGGAGAACCAAGTTCTAACCATGCTGTGCTCCGAGCACAGCATGGTTAGAACAAGTCTCAGGCCCTTAGTGCTGAATGTTGGTCATTACCATTTTGTTGACTTCAACACTGGCTGAAGCAGTGCCTGTGGATCTCTGTGGGCTGCCGACTGAAGCCTTATATGGCATAGACAAGAGTACCATGAAGCGGAAAGGGAGGTGGCAGAGCAGAGGTTAGTATTAATAGTTTCATGGCCTTTGGAGCAAAAAAGGCATGAGTTTTAATCTTGGCTCAATCATTTATTAGTTCTGTGAGTTTGAGATATTTACTTAATCTCTCTGACCTTCATTTTCCTCATCTGTAAAATGGGGCTTATAATATTACCAACCTTTCATAGGGTGTTGTAAAGACTAAGACTACTGTCAGCATGGAGAGATCAGTGAGTGCCATGTTTCTGACTACTACTACTACTACTACTTCTACTACTAGTACTGTTGGTGCTGTTATTATTATTACTAGGATGAGATTCACTCCCACATTCATTATGAATCTCTATAACATGCAATTCTCTAACATACCAAAGGCCCAGAAAAAGCCAGGCTCGCTCATGAGTATGCAATTTAAAATTCAGAGTTGTGCTGAAGGGATAATGAATAATTTTAAATGTATTATTTTAGCTGGGGCACTGGGCCCAAGAATGGCACATGGGGCCTTTAGTCTGGCTGTGTGCTCAGTCTCCCAGAACCAAGATTATGCAGGGTTCCAAAACTACCTTGAGGATAAGTTGTCCAAACAAACTGCTGCCCCAGCAAATGACAGCCTAGGATGTACTTAGGCCAGATGGTCATGGAGCACAAGAATGCACTGTGGATCAATAATTATAGCTCTCGAGTGGAGCAGAGAGGAGCGAACCCAGATCTCCCAAGCATGCAGTGAGTTTCTTGCACACCATGTGCTCTATAGTCCCTTCTTTTTGGGCCCAGGCTCAGGCAGCCAGAGGAACTGTGATTCATGGGGAACATATATAAAAAGAGGGGGAAAAGAGAAAATTCTTCCAGGGGTTCAGAATAGTCCAACTCAACTGGACTGAGCTCCTCCCTATGCTACCTAACCCCAAAAGCCTGGAGAGGCTCTGAACTACTCCTGCTGAGGGTATTGTGGTTCTGAGTATCAACTCCATGGAAAAAGTTAATGGCTATTTACTGGCACAAGAAGATTGTTATCACCATTGTCAACAGATATTTATTGGCTACATGTGCTGGGCCAAACAGCTAAGGTGGTTGTGGAAATGTGTTTGGTTATCAGAAAGATCTGGGCTCCAATCCCAGCCTCTCAGTACCCACTGACCTTGGGCAAAGTTATCTATCTCTCTGAGCCTCAGTTTTCTCCTTTACAAAAGCTAATATTAAAGCATACCTTTCAGTGTTACAAAGAGGATGTAATCAGATGATGAGTTTGAAAGTTATAAATCACAATCTGCTAGTTGGTGGTTGCTGTTGTCATGAACAGAATGGTGCATATAAGGAGTCTGGCAAAGAAAGGGGTGTCATGGAAGGCTGAGGCCATCTAGAATGAGTTTTATGAAGAAGGTGGCTCTTGGAGTATTGGGAGGCATTAGGAGTGGAAAACAGAGGGCAT